>NC_142439.1:9156515-9459545 GCF_059453495.1 Arachis ipaensis | reverse complement strand
TTTTAAGGGTTGTAATGGGGTTAGGGTCAATGTAGGATTGTATTTGGCCAAGTGGACTAAAATCTGAATCCTTAATTAACTTAAACTTTCCACCTAACTTTAGACAATCCATGTAATCATAATACCACATCTAACTATCCATTAACCATGTTTTCCACATATTCATGCATTCTAAATTCAAGTACAGTACATATGCATTGCTTTCACCATTTACTTTGGGGCATTTTGTCCCCTTTTACTTATTTGCTCTTTTTCTTTCTTTTTCTCTCTCTTTTATATATATATATATATATATATATATATATATATATATATATATATATATATATATATATTTTTTTTTTCTTTTGTTTTTCTCAATGCATATGATTAAATTATTGAATGCATGAACATGTCCTAAACATTTCTTTCACATTTTCATAAAGATATATAACACCCAATTCTCAAATCAAATGTTTCGAAACCCACTTTTTCCACACTTAAATTATAAGCACCATCACTAGTCTAAGCTAACCAAGGATTCAAATTAAGGACATTATTGTTTTCTGCTTAGAGTTAGTGATGAGCTAAAATAAAGAATAAAAGGGGTAAAATAGGCTCAAATTGGTTTGCAAAGGATAATGAAAGGTAAGGCCATATGGGTATGTAAGCTCAGTGAAACAAAGGCCTCAATCATATAAGTGCATGCATACATCAAACCATGGAAATATAGAATTAAGCAAGACAAAGATCACAATTTTAGAGAGAAAAACACACACCAAAAATAAAATATTGGTTGGTAAAATGCAACCAATTCAAATATGATCAAAAATCTCACTGGTTTTGTATGTTCGAGCTCTAAACCATGTTCCAGTATAATATCTCTTCAAACAAGTGTAATATTAAATTTTATTCAAATTAGTGAAATGCTCTAAAAGGTTTCTTGAAAAAGAAAATATTACTTCAACCAAGTGGTAAAATATGCACAAAATTAAACAAATATGCAATCAAACATGCAAATGCAACAATGAACAAACAAATAAAATAAAAATTTTGGTGTTGAGTCAGGAAATAACTAACCCGTGGAGTTTGGTATCGACCTCCCCACACTTAAAGATTACACCGTCCTCGGTGCATGCTGAGATGTGCAGGTGGACGAGTTGCTTCAACTGATGCTTTTCTTCAAGATTTTGCACATGGACTTGTCTGTCTCCCCATTCAAACGTCTTCCGATTCCCTTTCGGGTGGCCATCCTGAAAGAAAAAGGGAAGAAAAAGTAACCCAGTAATAAAGATAAGAAAATAAATGAAGTATGGGTGGGTTAAGCCAAATGATAATGGTCTCATTTACATGGAATCTTCAACATGTACGTGAGAAAACAATAGAAGCCCTGGCATGCCAGTGGTATAAAATTGTAACATAGGGGAGGAGTGTGGGTAATAGAAGTATCAATACAAGCTCATGTCAATGCAAATGGAGTGCAAGTATCATAAAAGATTGGCATTGGCAGATAATTAATATCATCCCACAGTGTAAAACAAGTTACCAAAATAAATTCAAGAAAAGATGCAACAGTTGAATAAAAAATTTTTAACACCAATAGAAAAATAAAAAATTTAGAAAAGAAAATAAAAATATGCACAAATTTAAAATGCAATGAATAAAAATATGTAAATAAATTAAATAAAATAGAATGGAGGTGAAAGAAAATAAGAAAGGAAGAAGAAAGAAATAAGAAAAGATAAGAAAAATAAGGTTAGAGAAGAAAAGATAAGAAAATTGGCTGATCTGGATATTCTATGCGCCGCTTGTGACGCGGACGCGTGAGTGACGCGATCGCGTGGTTCGCGATAAGGTCAGGTGACGCGGACGCGTGGCCTGTTTTGTGCGACTGGCGCGAGTGCAGCTTCGCGGTCGCGCAACTCTTTGTTCGAAACTCTTTTTGCCAAAAATATGGGTGACGCGGTCGCGTGGTTGACGCGATCGCGTGACTGGCCATCTTTTGAAAACGACGCGAACGCGTGGGAGGGTTTGGGCTTCCAGCACGAGTCTAGCCCCATTCCAGCATAATTTTCGGCCATGCACCCTTTTTACGCCGATTTCAGGTCACGCGGCCGCGTGGGTGACGCGGCCGCATCGGCGACGCGGTCGCGTGGATCAATTTGTGCCATTAGCGCGCCCTCAGCCACGCTTTCGCGTGATTTTCTGTTTACTTTCTTTCCTTCACAACGCACTTGTGCGAAAATCTCTTCTTTTTTTTTTCTTTTTTTTTTAAATCTGAAAAAAATGCAGAATGCAGTGTTAATATGAATGTTATGCAAAAACTCCAGGTTCAATATAATAAAATAAAATAAAACTCGAAAACAAATAAAACTAAATAAAAATAAAAAAAAGAACGATCATACCATGGTGGGTTGTTTCCCACCTAGCACTTTTAGTTAAAGTCCTTAAGTTGGACATTGGATGAGCTTCCTGTTATGGCGGCTTATGCTTAAATTCATCTAAAAATCTCCACCAATGCTTGGAATGCCAATAGCCTCCGGGGTCCCAAACTAGGCATGTAAAGCTCCTGAGCAGCTTCACTCAAATTTTTAGGCTCCCCATTCGAGGATCCCAAACTTTGCTTTTAAATCCGCCTCCGTCTTCATCTATATTTTTCCATCCGGGCGATTTAGAAAGTAGATTCTCACCATGGTGATCAAACATTTTTCGAGATCCATTCGATTGAATATGATACCAATCTGTGCACTTCAAGTTGAAGCGTGGAACCTTATTGAACCTTGTGCACCAGCTCTGAGCACGAGCCATTTTCCTCTTACTCTTAAAGCCGCAGAGAGCTCTAAGCTGGCCATCTGTTTCAAGCAAACCGTATTCAAGTGAAAAAGTAAAGTTAAAGGTTAAGGATTGTACCCACTTGAAGCTTGTATTGGGTGGTAATGGCCTTGGGAAAGGTGTTTCCGGTGGTTCTGTAAGTTCTACTCCCTTGTGCCCTTCTGTGAATTCCTCCACTTCTTTGCAAGGTTCTTCAAATGCATCTGTGTCCTGGTCAAAGTCTTCTGTGTCTTCCTCATCACTCGAGTCATAGATTGGAGGTTGAGAGAAATCTACCTCTGCATCATCTTCGTATTCATTTGGGGAGGATTTTTCGATCTCAGAGAATTCACTTGCGGATGCAAGTTCATCACTAAGAGAACTTGACTTGTGACTATCATCATCAAGGGAATTTGTGTCCTGGGTTATTCCGTCTAGTTCTTCATAAACGACTTGCCTTGGGGATTGTGCACTGTCCTCCTTAGCATTAACTGTAACGTCCTTGACGGAGTTCTCTTCAGCTCTGAATTCCTATGGAGGTTCAGCGTCTCCTAGATCTTCAACCAACTCTTGTTCTTGCGTAATGACAGCTCCTTCTACTTGTTCTAGTACGAATTCATTCTCTGTCTTGTCCACTGGAGTTTCTAGTAATTTCTTCATGCTACGCTCTTCGTTAGATTGTCCACATGGGGCTGTGGTTGGTCCTTGAATGTTCGAACGTCTAGAAGCTAATTGAATTACTGCTTGCTCCAGTTGTCGAATAGTTGTTTGAAGTTTATTTACTGTTTCCTTGAGGTGAATCTCTGATTCTCGGGGTGATGGATTTGGACATGAAACATGGGGAAGTGGTGGTGCTTGGGAGTGATTGGATTGGAACTGGGGTAGGAAAGGATCATACGGTGGCGAATGGTGAAGAGAAGCTTGTGAGTGTGGTGGTTCGAGGTTATGTTGAGAGGATGGTCTATAGACACGGGGTGGGGCTTGTTGGTAGTTACAAGGTTGTCCACCATATCTATCAGCTGGGTATGCATTGTAGAATGGTCGTTGTCCATGATATCTTGGAGGGTGTTGTTGGCTAAAGGGTTGATTAGATCCTCTTGGCTCCATCCATCCTTGATTGGTCTGACCTTGATGCATATTCCTGCTGTAACTTCTATTTCCTTCAACAAAGTTAGAACCAAACTCAAAGCGAGGGGGGTGAGAGTTCATAGTAGCAGATAAAATTAAAAAGGAAAAGCAGAAATAAATAAACAAGTAAAATAAAAATATTTACAATAACCAATAATAAGGCACACGTTAGCAGTTCCCCGGCAACGGCGCCATTTTGATGAGAGAAACTTTTGCGTGGTCTAGAAATTGCGGATAAATCCTCGTTGCAAGTATAGTTTCTAAACTTTCAAAAGTCCTTTCATACAAACGTGTTGGTTGTCACAAGTAACAAACCCCTAAATAAATTGTTAACCGAAGTATTCAAACCTCGGGTCGTCTTCTCAAGGAACTGCAGGGACGTATGTTCTTATTATTGGTTATGGAGATTGTAAATTCGGGGTTTCAAGAATGAGGAGCAAATATGACAAATAATTTAAATAGCAACTAAAATAAATAAATACTGTAAAGCAAACTTTTGGCAAGGTATGAGAAATTGGAGGTCCTATCCTAGTTATCCTTATCAACGATGATGAGAATTGAATCTTAATTCCACTTTGTTAGCCTTTACTAAGATAAAGGAAGATCAAGGGATTAATTGGTTTGATCTTCGAATCCTATTTATTTCCTAAGAAAAGATTGGGATTATTGAAGTTCAATTCAATTAACAAAGATAACAATTATCAATCATGTTGAGTTTGATAACTCCTGAGTTACTAATTTCTTAACCAAAACCAAAAGGGGAAAAGTAAATCTACTGGAATAAAAATGTCTTCAGAGTAAAAGCAATAATAGCATAAATAAAAGAAAGAAATATTAAACTAAAATACCTCAAATAGCATTAATTCAAAAGAGTAATCTGTAACATGGAAGAATTCATAAATCAAATTGCAAGAGTAAATAAAAAGGAATGTTGAACCTGATAAACAGAGATAATCCTGAAAGTGAATAAAATCCTAAATCTAAATCCTAATCCTAAAGAGAGAGGAGAGAACCTCTCTCCAAACTAGATCTAATTCATGAGAAGTGGCTAAATTGGCGAGCTCTCTCTGAATGGATGCATTCCCTCACTTCATAACCTCTGGTCTATGCCTTCTGGACTTGGATTTGGGCAAAAAGGGGCTTCAGAAATCGCTGGGAGCGTTTTCTGCAATTTCTGGTGCGTGGCCTCTGTCACGTGTCCGCGTGGGTCACGCGGTCGCGTCATCGGAGCTTTTCTTGTCACGCGGTTGCGTCAGTCATGCGACCGCGTCATATGTATTTTGCTTAAGGCGCTCGGTCGCGTCAGTCATGCGGCCGCGTCGCTGTTGATTCGCGCTTGGCATGCGTCCGCGTCGCCCATGCGATCGCGTGGATGCTAGTTTCTTTAGAAACTCCATTTTGTGCTTTCCTTCCATCTTTGTATGTTTTCTTTTTCATTCTTTAAGTCATTCCTGCCTTAGAAGATCTGAAACTACTCAACACACTAATCACGGCATCGAATGGAAATAAAGGTAATTAAAATAATTGATTTTAAAGCATAGGAAACATGTTTTTCACATACATCACATAATAAGGAAGGGAAAGTAAAACCATGCAATTAATATGAATAAGTGGGTGAAGGATTGAATAAATCACTCAAACTAAGCACAAAATGTATCATAAAATATGGGTTTATTACTTATCATGTCATCTATCTTCTTTATTTCTTCCTCAAACTTTAGAATTTTCTTATTCATGTCACCAAAATTTTCTTTGTGCCATCTTCCCAAAGGAACTGTCAAAAGCCTTTAATTTATCTGTGAAAACTACCTCTCCTAAATCCTTCCTTTCCTCTTTAACCATTCTTAGAAAATATTCATGTGTAAACCATGAGTCAAGACTTTTGAATGGTCTTGGGTCGCCTCTCATCTTTGTATCTTCCACTACCATCAGACAGTGATCTAACAAACCCCTTGATCCTCCTCTTAGTCGAGTCTTTGAGAACTCCTCAATCCATTCCAAACTAACCATCACTCTATTAATCTAACTACATGAACAGCCTCTAAACCGTGTATACTTACGATCATTAACCAACATATCCACTCAGTGCATGTCTTGTATCCAATTCTTGAATTCTTCAGCAACTACTGTTAAGCTACCCATACCTTTTCTTTTCTCCACCTGGACAGTCTCATTAAAGTCCCCCATGAAGTAACAAGGGACCTGGCATAATCCAGCAATATAGCTCAACTCTTCCCACACAACAAGTTTCTAATCTCTAGTATGAACGCCATAAACCAAGAAGAAAGCTCAATTGAAATTATTCTTTAATAAAACCCATTCAACACATAACCATCTCTCTCCTTCATAACAATTATTCATCTTAAACATAATTTCATCTCACATTAACAATAACCCACCCGATGCACCATCACGCAACATATTCCCATCCCACACTATCGCATCCCAAAGTCGTGCTACATCAAATCTCGTCACAACATGCCTTTTAGTCTCAATCAAACCTAACTTATTCAGTCTATTTTTCGTCTTTAAGTCCTTTACTATTTTCAACTTTCCATCCCCCCTCAACCCCCTAACATTCCATGAACTAAAAATCACTTTAAAAGATTATTACACACCTTTTTTTTATTCTTGGGTCTACATCATCTTGCTTTCGCCTTTTGTTTTGCCAATCTTTTTTTTAACATTGTCTTCATTCTGCTTGGAGGATCGCCATAATATCATCTTTTTCATTGTATAACATTGCACCAGATTCCACTACTAATTTTCATGTCCTTTTGTTTTCTATCATTTGCTCCTCCACTTTTGAACTCTGATTGTCACCCGTTCCACCATATTTTCATCACCTACTCCCTCCGTTATAGTCTCCTCAATTTCATCCCCACCCTGCACCAAACTCTCCCTGCCTACCGTCGAACCTCTACGTTTATTAACAACATCAATTTCTTGATCCACATGCTCATCTGTCCTGGTCCTATTTTCAACTTCACTGCCAGCCTCGTTCTCACCCTCAGTACCCATGTTCCCAACATCATCCCCTTCATCGCTCGCCTCCCCGATCCCCCCGAGCATATCGACATCCTCCTCATAATCTCCATAGCCCCTCGTTGTCGAGCCCTCAATGTCCACAACACCAGCTTCACCTGTGTTCATTCTATCACCAATAGCCAACCGTGCCGACACAGCTTCAGCCTTTTCCAACTACTCTGCATCAGTGGTAATGACCATGAATGAATGTTCGAAGCAGCGCTTCCATCGCTGTATTCTCTCCCTCGAACAGCTGCGCTAGGAACGGGGTTCTTTTTTCCCGTGTTTTCACGATCCACCTGACCCGGTTGAGGCTGGTGCGGCCCGCCTGTAACTCCTGCCCCAACGCCACTTAGGATTGGGTCTAATGAAGAAATTGAGCTCAATTGCAAAAGTAAGATTTTGTTGTAGCAATTTGTGTATCTGGCCCAATTTTTATTAGTGTTAGGAATTATTTTTTTTCTTATGGATCCCCTTTCCAGCCCAAAAAGCCTGTTATAAAAAACTCCCAATCTGGTTCTTTCAGAATCTTTTTCATCACTCATAATATCCCCTCCCACAAAATCAGCCATTCCTTTAATACCCTGTTGATTTGAATCATATGTTACCATTTTCATGTGATTGATTTTTGAATTGTCATTACTTCATTCATTCAATTTTTTTTTAAATTACAAATCTGTCCTTATCTTCTTCACTCTCCTTCATTACCATCATTAACAACTCTGCCTCCTATTCTCTATATTTCAACATGTCTGTTTGTCTTACCGACTTTACAACCATTTCTACACAGCCAATTGTTACACCGCTATATCGTTGTTTGCTGCTTGTGCCGCCAGCAGCAGTATTTTCCAACTTACGTCCCAAACCATATGTCTCTCCTCCTACCTCTTTTACCAAAATATCAAAACCACTGAGACCTATTGTAATATGTATCTATTCATTGATCATATCCAAAACGCAGGTATCAATTTGCACGCGTGTAACACTAAAAGAATCACACCCAACTATTTCACCCCATTGGCCTCCTATAATTTTGAAAGTGTTTACTGACCAGACATTTAAAGGAACTCCAAAGCATTCTAACCATACTCTTCTATTTTTACTTTGCTCCGCCTCCTCCCATCTCCATATGCTATCGAAGAACTGTAGGAGACTATTCATTTTAAAGGTGTAAGTTTCTTCAGCGCTTAACACACAATCAAAAGTTAGTAGAGCTTTATAAGCACCCAATTCTCTTACTTTGATGACTCGACGCAGGTTTTTCACAATCATATCTTTCGTCAAAGAATTAAAATTAATGGCTTTTATCGCCCCTCCCACTAGGCTTCTTTGCAATCAGTCCAAATTTTCTTTTGTCACCGCTACCTCCATCTTTTTTGTCCACCCGTTCCCATGTGGATCTTATTCCTTTTTCTCCTTTCTGGCCTCTGTTGTATTCAGACGTGCGTAAATATGAGCCTCTTCGCGTTGTGGCTGTCAAATAGCATTGTTTTGATTATCTTCTCCTCTCGGTGACCTCTTCATGTCATACACATCCGACATCCTCCTGTACTTCGTTTCTCCCACAAACACAACTTTTTCTCTCAACCTCAGTCGATTCATTTTTCTTATTGTCTTCAAAGCCCCTCCCTTCGTAGTATATCGTATGAACACAAAAATGTATATATTATCACTTTTTTATTTACGTGATAAATATATGTCATTTATGCGTCCCGTCCAATTGAATAACTGAAATAGTTTTCTCTTCGAGATGTCTTCAAGAAGGTTATTCACAAAAATGGACAAAAACTCATGCTCTAACTGTCGATACTCTTCTCGATTTTAAATTCTCATAGCTTTGTTATATTCCCTAGCTCTACCCCTCCCTGTATTTCTAATCTTTAAAAACAATAATATTAAATAATATTTTTAAATTCAAATAAATCTAAAAAATTTGTTTGTATATAATAATTTTATAATATGTCATAAAATTATTCATCTCAAAAGTTTAAACTGATAGAAGATGCAAAATAAATTATTATATCTGTAACACACTTTCTCAGATAAGATTTTTTTTGGGTTTACTTAATTTTTACATAGGCATTTTTTTCTTTTTATGATTTTTTTTTATTTTCGAGATTCACCAAGAATTAAACTCTCCGACTTTTGGAAAATGGAGTTCTGATACCATATCTCTAACTATTCATCTCAAAAATTTAAACTAGTAGAAAAGATAACCTAAATGATTATATCTCTAACACAATACCCATCATATCCAATTAACAAATTAAAAAAAAATCAAATCAAATATAAAAATAAAAAATGTGTATATTCCACTTAGATTATTTTTTGTAAAAATAAATTGAGACTTTACTAAATCTAATTTAATGCAATATATTCCTATATTAGATTCGAGTTCTTCTAAAGTGAAGATGTTGATAAAAAAATTTAATTAATAATTAATTCTTATTTTGTTATTTTATTAATCTTAATATTTAAAAAAAAATATATTTTTTTATATTAAACTCGAATCAAACTCTTATAAAATGAGTAGACTAATAAAGTAAAAGAAATAAATTTTTAATAAACCTTTCAATTAAAATAATAAAATTTATATATAGTACAAATTAAAAATTTATTAGTAATTAATTTTTTATTTTAAAAGATTTAAATTCACTGACCTCAAGTTGAAAACTTTTGCATGCAATAAAATGGAGAGTAATTATTTAAATAAGTTTCTAAAAATTTTAAAAATAAATATTTTAGTCTTTAAAAAAAATTAATATACAGATTAATTCTCAAAATTTTACTTTGACAAACAAATCAGTTTTTAGTTTATTTTTCAGTAGAATAATTATCCAAATTAGTCTCTACAAATTTTAAAAGTAGATAATTTAATCCCAAAAAAAAATAATCACAAATCAATTCTAATATTTTTTTCTGCCAGACATAACAGTCTTTTATCCATTTTACTTTTACTAGATGTCAACCTTTATTATTATTAGCTTAGTTTTGTGCATGTGGACAATGACACTAGCAAATTGATATACTCTTTTTGTTGGAAACAAATAAGGTGAATAATAATGTTTTGAAATTTAATTATTTTCGATCTTAAATTTCTTGTAAAATAATTTCTATTATTATTATTATTATTATTATTATTGAGTGACTATATATATATATATATTTTATGCATACATTTTTTTATATTATAAATACATATATAAGAATTTAATGAATAAATTTATTATTATTTTTGTTCAAAAAATACAAAAAATTATGATACAATATTACTATTAATAATAATAATTATTTTATTTTTATTATGGACAATGAACTGTTATGACTAACAAAAAATATTAAAAATTGATATGCGTTAATTTTTTTGAAAATTAAAATATATTTTTTAAAATTTTTTATGACTAATTTAAGTAATTATTTTGCTGAAAAATAAATTAAAAATTAATTTATCTATCGAAATAAAATTTTAAAAATATTTTTGTATATTAATTAAAAAATTAAAATACGTATTTTTAAAATTTTTGAAAATTAATTTGGATAAGGGAATTACTCGGAGATGAAAGTGGAGATGGAGCGGCTAAGGTAAAAGCTTGGTTTATATTGTTTTAGAGTTTTCACGGAGGGAGTGATGGTGCACGTGCAGGATGCATAGCATGGAAATCTCTCTACTCGTTGGGTCACATGGGACCCACTTATGTTGGGTTGCGGTTTCCCCGTTTTTCGGTACCACCTTTTGTTACTGATTGTGTCTGCGTACGGACAAATGGGGGCGACTCATCCGCTGTGGTGCCGGCGCATCTCATGTGCTGTGCACTCTCACCGATGCAACAAGCCACTCAATATTTCATCCTTCATTGACACCCTCAAATCCTCAATTATAATTAGGTGAGTACTCCCATGAAGATATTATAATTCTCTTCATGTGATTATTTTTTTTTTTGACCCTTAGATGATGGATTGTAGGATTAGATTTTGATATGTTATAAAAGTGTTGTTTTTATTTGAAGTGTGGCCAAATCAATAAATCACACTTTTATACAAAGCATCTTCATAAAAAGATATTTTTTGCATCTTCATTTGAGTAGCTCCCTTATAATTATTGCTACAATTATTTTATCTTTCTTTTTTTTAAAAAAATCTGTTAGAAAATTTGCAGCATAAGTAATATGCACGCCAATTAGCGGGTTACGTTTTTAATTAGTACAACAACGTAACCAATAAAGGACATTGTTTTCCGTCAACAATATTTATTGGTCAACCTAACCAAATGAAATTAATGTGAATTAGATTATTTTACTATATTGTATATAATCATATTAAGGTTGTTATTATTCTTTTAACTTGTGTTTGATGAATCACATAGCTGTCCCACTTGCTTCTTAATCCCTTTTGAGTGTGTGTATATATATATTGAATCATGCATGAACAACTTGCTATTATCATATTAATTATCTCAAATAATAATGGAGAATCTATTGTTATACAAATCCAATCCAATTATAGTCGTCTTATACCATATGAAGAAATACTTAAAATTATTTCCCTCCATAATAATCTTAGTGTAATAGTGTTCATCATGACATACATGGTTCCAAATAGTATTCTCCTTGAAAAATCATTTTAAATTATACAATGATTAATTAAAGATTTTTTTAATAAAAATCTTTTGTTTAATTAATATCACAATTCTATTATGTGTATATATTATTTTTATTTCTAAATTCAACTTTAAGTGGTTATATTCTTTAAGCAATGAACTTAAAGTTAGGCACTTGTTTATAAACAATAGGACATAGGCATGCATATTTAATTAATTAATTTATTTTTCTTTTGCGTTAGCAAGCGGGTTTGATTATATATATATATGAGCTATACAATTTGTCATAATTATATTAATTGAGATGCCCATGTTTGGCTTTACCTAGAAATGCTCTAGTAGACCACACTTTGTGATGTAGCATATATAATCACTAAGACATGTTATAAAAAGAAAGCATAGAATAAATTTACTTTATTGTAAAGTCTACGTACATCTTTAAAAGAAAAATAAAAAGCACATAAAATCTCACAAATATATGCGTATAATTGTTCTTACACTCACCCCACTTATTTTTGAGTGATATATGCTATTAATTAGGTTAGTTCAGTTATCTCTCAAATCAAATTATCATTATTTAAAATTATTATATAAGAAAGAGCTTTGTCCATTAAACTTTATTCTGTTTGTATTTTATTTTCAGGCGGTTCAATCTTAAAGATCTTAAAGTTAAGATAACCATTTGATTGTACTAACAAAAAACATACTCATATTAAATATACATAAGGGACTATTATTTTGATTAAATTGATGGAAACATTATTATACAAATTAAAGTTGGTTAATTGTATTATTTAACTAAAATAATGATAAAAATTTGGTTAATTAGTTAAGTTTTTATGTTTAGATGGTTGATGTTAAAAATTGTATTTTGTATTATTTGATATATGGTAAATATATATTAATTTTTTTATATGAATTTTTTTAACAAGAAATTAAAATAATTAAAATTTAGTAAAAATAATATTAAAGACAATTTACTTATTTTAAAAATAGAAATGATATTTTTTTAAAATTTTAACTAAATCACCATGACCTATTTGTCTAGCTTAGTTATAATACGAATTCTCCTAAAAATATATCTCATGAAACAATTAAGGGTGTGTGTGGTTCAAGTATTACTTTGTTATAAATATTCCATTCCCATGGGAATCAAAGATACCCAAGAGAAAGGTGGGAATTAAAATGATGGTATTTTGATTCCCGAAAATCAAATTTGTTTAGAAATAACTTTTCAAACTTTGAACCAAATATAGAAATATGATATTCCTATCTTAAAATTTCTAGAAATTATTTATAATTCCTTCAACCACACACACCCTAAAGATTTTATTAAATACAGAAGATTTAGTATATACATTGGACACAACATTATAAAAAATTTAAAGGAAGATGAATGTATTTTTTTTAACAGAAGAGGAGAGTGGTTATTCGTTGAAAGCGAAGATCAGTGTTACTCATGTTATTTTCTTTTTCAGATAATCTGTTACAAATCTTGACCCAAGAAAAGAGAGGAAAAACACTCTAATAAGTTAGATATTTTTCTTTGACATTGCCATCAAAAAATAAAGAGCTATCACAATATTTTATAACATATCTAAACTGAAAAATGAAAAACGCATGCAAACATAATCACACCTATTACATTGTACCATACTCATTCATATGTTATGGCTAAACAATTTGAATATCCTTGCTGTGCCTTTAGTTTCCCGACATTAAAACTAATTTTTTCGGTGAAAATTCAGGTGCAGTCGACTTCACGTGAAGTTGATAGTCAAATTAGTTAAATCATTTAATGATTCTCAATTATCAACTTCACGTAAAATCAACTACACCTGAATTTTTCACCAATTTTTTCTCTACATTATTAGTTGTAAATAATATTGTCTTTGCCTTCTTAGCTTGGCTTTACTCCTAACTTAATGTTGTTGGATACCTTTATTAATTATAACAGTGATATTTAAATCTAATGGTCATCTTTCTAGAAATAGGTTAATACTGTCCATAGGAATCAACTTGAATTTTACCCAAAAATAAAATAAAATAAAATAAAATGGATATAGATTTATAATTATTTGTGCTTCAAAAATCATGCGTGAACATTTTTCTTTGAATTATTCACTCATGATTTCAATAGGGAATTATTGAAATCCTTAAAGAAAAATTATACTAAAATTAATTAATGCAAATATATATTTTATAAGGTTTCATTATTCTTCATGAATAGGAGTGAAGGAGAGGTTGAACAGATACATTAGAGAATCTTAGATTTGAAATTGTGATATTCATTGAAACATGGATTTTCAAACACCTAACATGTGCATTTTTCCTTCGGACTAACTAATCAATGTTTGAATAATAGTAATTAATGGATCAAGATGTTAAAGTAAAACTTTGATCAATGCATCAATGAGATGAGTATGAAAAAAAAGTAGTAGTAATCACCTAAAATATAATATAGTTTGAATATCATTAAGAGTGGTAGACTTCTCAACAATTGAAATGTCACCTTATATGAATGGACGAGTACATGTCATCGTCTTAATAAACCTCTATCAGGTCTAGGTCCAAATGTCATTACATTATTATTCATTTATTATATAATCTAATTGTTAAAAAATAAGTCACATTCATGTGTTAAATTGGTTAAATACAGAAATCTCAACAAGTTTCATTTCTCAACATTAAAGTAACTTCGCTAGAACAAAATATCATGCTTTCTCACTATATTTTTTCAATTTTTGTTTGGAAAAATGATATTTTGGATTGTTTGTTTAGTGTAAATATATACACTTGAGTTTAAACTATATATAGTAAAACATCTATTTAATTTGAATCCTACCTATTATTGATATTTATATCTATGATATAATTACCATATCAATTTATTAATAATATATATATATATGAAAGATATCAAATGATAACAGCTTTGAGGGCTCAGAAAAAGAAGATAAGAGAAGAGTGTAAAAAAGTGTGAAAGAGAACAATATTGTTATTTATTACTGATTGTGAAAACTGATCATAAAAGAGGTACAATGAAGATATTTATAAGGTGTGATTGGGAGTAACTAACTAAGGGTGAGTATAATTGATTTAGTGTAACTAACTGCTGAGCTGTCATTAACAACTTCCAACTGCTTTGTCAGTTTATAACTACTTTTGCTTTTGCATTCTGTGTATGGAGTTATCTGGCTATATACACTTACATGCCCCCTAAAACAAAAGCAATTCTGTGTATGGAGTTATCTGGCTATATACACTTACATGCCCTAAAATCAAGGGCTACCTCAGCTGCTCCAGACATTAGGGTGTTGCTTCAAACACTCTTAATGAATCCCTAAACCTCACGAAAGCAGCTGCTGGGAGAGGCTTTGTTAGAGTATCTGCTAGTTGATCCTGAGCTGGAATATGCTGCACAAAGATTTCTTTTTTGGTGACAAAATCTCTGACAAAAGACGGACTTAGTACAAAATGTTTGGATTTGTTATGTAGAATTGGATTTGCTGACAATAATACAACGCTCTGATTGTCACAGTAGACTACAAGCTTGGTAGAACAAGGGAGTTTTATTTCTCCTAGCAAGTTTTGTAACCAAATGATCTCACTTACAGTCTGAGATGCCCCTGAATTCTGCTTCAGTGCTACTTTTGGATACTGCAGTTTATTTTTTGCTCGCCCATGACACCAAGTTTGATCCCAAGTAAATTGCATATCCATTTGTTGACTTTCGGTCATCAGTATCACTGGCCCAGTCTGAGTCACAGAATCCATATATTCTGAGGTTGGTGAATTTGCTGAATCTCAGCCCGTGTTGTATGGTTCCTGCTAGATATCTGAGAATACGTTTGACAGCCTTCCAATGGGATTCAAGGGGATTATGAAGAAACTGTGCTACTTTGTTCACTGAGAAGGAGATTTCTGGTCTGGTTATTGTGGCATATTGTAGGCCACCAACAATTGACCTGTACAGTGTGGGGTTGGTAAATGCAGTGTCACCAAAGGCAGAGAGTTTCTGGGAGGAGGTCATAGGGGTTGGGACGGATTTTGCATTGCTCATATCAGCTTTCTTTAGTAGGTCTCTAATGTATTTGGTTTGTTTTAATGTGACTGTGCCTGTGGAGCTTCTATGGACTTCAATTCTGAGAAAATAGTGCATTTCTCCAAGGCTTTTTAGTGAGAAGGTGTTGTGCAATTGTGCCATGAAGGTGATAATCTCACTTTCAGAGGTACCAGTGACTAGTATATCATCAACATAGACAAGAATGTAGATAGCAGAGGTGGCTGTCAGTTTGGTGAAGAGGGATACATCAGATTTGGTGCTTGAGAAGCCAAATTGGTTGAGAGCAGTACTTAATTTTGTGAACCATGTCCTTGGAGCTTGCTTGAGCCCGTAGAGCGATCTTTGGAGCTTGCAAACTTGCTGTTTGTTGGAGGAGACAAAACCCTCAGGCTGTTGCATGAATACATCTTCATAGAGATCACCATTCAAGAATGCATTGTTGAAATCAAACTGGTGAATTTTCCATCCCTTGGCTAGCGCTATGCTTAATATGATTCTAACAGTCGCAGGTCTCGCTACTGGACTAAAGATCTGATCATAGTCCACTCCTTGCTTCTGATGAAACCCCTTTGCCACAAGCCTGGCCTTGTACTTATGGATGCTGCCGTCTGGATTCTTTTTGACTCGGAACACCCATTTGCAGTCTATGAGAGCTGAGTGAGCTGGAGGATCGACAAGCCGCTACGTACAGTTGTTTTGTAAGGCTAAGAATTCTTCTTCCATGGCTTATCTCCAGTGTGGGAGTACTAAGAGCTTGTTCTATTGACTTTGGTAGGTTCTGATCTGCACATTCCTCCGCAGTTGAGGCTAAGGTAGTTGTGAACACTCGTAGCTTAAAGATGCCATTTTTGCTTCCAGTCACCATTGCATGTGTGTTATGGGTAGCAGGTGCTGGAGACATTGATTCTATGGTTGCTTGCAACAGAGAGTTAGAGGAATCTGCAGTGGTAACAGAGTCAGTGGTTGCATTATGCTCAGTGACTGCAACAGATGCATCAAGTAATGAATTAGATACAGCATTGATATTAGTGAAAGGTGTATCATGAATGTCCATGCATGCAGGTGAGGAAGAGGGACTAGAGGAGGGTTGAGGTTGAGGGATTTGGCGAAATGTGAAGTTTGAGGGTGGGGAGAGGACCAGGTTGGTTGGTTTAGGTGGTGGGGTTTTGAATAGAGTTGTGTAAGGGAATTCATGCTCCCAGAAAATTACGTTTCTTGACATATAGACTCTGCCAGATGGGAATAGGCACTTGTAGCCTTTGTGGTCTGAATTGTACCCTATGAAGATTCATTTATGAGATTTGTGATCGAATTTGTGTTTATTGTATGGTTTTAACAAGGGGTAACATGTGCACCCGAAAGATCTTAGGTGCTGATAGTCAGGTGTGGTGTGGAAGAGGGTTTCAAGAGGAGTTTTGAAGTTAAGGACTTGGGTGGGTAAGCGATTTATCAGGAAGGTTGCAGTTAGGATGGCTTCATCCCAAAAGGAGAGAGACAGAGAGGCTTGAGAGAGTAGGGTGAGGCAGGTTTTAGTTAGATGCCTGTGTTTTCGCTCAACACACCCATTTTGCTGGTGTGTGTGAGGACAAGTGAGTCGGTGCTGAATTCCTTGGTTTGAAAAATGCTGGGTGAAGGGTTTTAAAAGATATTCACCACCATTGTCTATTTGAAGAGCTTTGATTTTGTGGCCAATTTTGGTTTCAATCATGATTTGAAATTGACAGAAGGCTGAGAAGATTTGGGACTTGGTTTGTAGTAGATAGGTACATGTGTATCTGCTGAATGCATCTATGAAACATGCATAGTATCTGTAACCGGACTTACTGGGCGTTGGGGCAGGCCCCCAAAGGTCGGAGTAGATAAGTTCTAAGGGTGTGGTGTATTGTGTTTGGGAGGGAGGGAATGGTAGTTAGTGTATTTTGTTGATGCAGCAAGGTTCACAGGTTGTTGTCCTGGGGTTAGTGAATATTGAGGCGAGCCAAAACGGTTTTGGTGACTTTAGTGGAGGGATGGCCAAGTCGTTTGTGCCAAAGGTCTAGGGAGTTGTTGGTATTGGTGCTTGTGATTTGGTTGGGTGGGATTTCGATTGTTGTTTTGATAGTGGGAGTGGTGTGTGTTGGAGCTGTGGATTCTGGTAATCTGGATTGAATCTATGATAGCACTGCCATACAGTGTGACCTGTCCTCCCACACAGTTGGCACTGGGGTCTGTTGTTCTGCCACTACGATCTGCCTGATCTGAAGGAATTTCTTCCTCTGCCTCTTCGACCTGTTTGACCTCTGCCATAGTCTCTTGTGTAACTCTTATACGGTGCTTCAGTTTGACTTCCTTGCTTGAATCAGGTTTCTTGTGCACTAGATTTGCATGCACCATATTCAGATTTGCTTTGCGGAATCTCTCATTCACTTCTTCCTATGCTAACAATTGTGATTCTAATTCATTGATGGACATATGATCGGATCTTCCATTAACCATGGTGATAAAGGCACTGAATTCTTCATCTAATCCTCCGAGTGTGCATTCAAAATATTCTTCTTTTGTTAACGGAGCCCCAAGGGCAGAGAAAGAGTTTGCTACCTTATTAATATTTGTGATGAACTCTGCTGCGGATGAACCGTGCTTCTTGATTGATTTCAGCTTAGTTTTTAGCAACTTGATCTTTGATTTTATCCTGGCTGCAAAGTGTTCTTCAAGAACTTCCCAGATTTCATGAGCATATTGATATTCAACTACTTTGTTTACAAAAAATTCATCCATTGTAGACAGCATCCACGCTACAAGACATTCATCTCTTTGCTCCCATTCTTCAAATTCTGGAGACACCCGTTCAGCTTCTTGATCTTTCACTGAGTTGAATTTTCTTGGCATTGAGCGTGCTGAGATATGGCTTTGTAATCGATTTGCTTTGATGCAGGCCAGAGCTTGTCTATTCCAGGCTTTGAAATTGTCTTCATCTAATTTGATTGTTGCAGAAAAGTTTGCAATTGCAGCCATGGGTGAAGTTGAACGAGCTTGCATTGCGGAAGAGTCGGGTAGAGCCATTGAATCATAATTGAAGCTCTGATACCATAAAAGGTATCAGATTCTTGAAAAAAGAAGGAGAAGAAATAAGAGCTTTGAGGGCTCAGAGAAGGAAGATAAGAGAAGAGTGTAGAAAAGTGTGAAAGAGAACAGTATTGTTGTTCATTACTGATTGTGAAAACTGATCATAAAGGAGGTACAGTGAAGATATTTATAAGGTGTGATTACAGATTGTTGAGGCTGGGAGTAACTAACTAAGGATGAGTGTAATTGATTTAGTGTAACTAACTGCTGAGCTGTCATTAACAACTTCCAACTGCTTTGGCAATTCGTAACTACTTTTGCTTCTGCATTCTGTGTATGGAGTTATCTGACTATATACATTTACATATATATATATATATATATATACCACATAAATATTGTAAATTATTTAATTATATATAAATAATCACAAAATTAACTAGAAAATTATTCTTATTAATATTTTAATTGTTCTTCACTACTGAAAATAATACCAACAAATTAATATATCTATTTTATTATTTTAGTTTAATTTATTAACTTGCAGTTTTATTCATTATTCTAATTTTTATTTTGATTTTTCTTCACGACTGACAAATATACCAACAAAATAATATCTATTTTAATTTAATTTCTTAGCTTGCAATTTTATTCTCAAGTTGAGTCTCATATGGTTCACGCTAGTACGTAGCTTATTAGGTAAATGTAACAAAAGTCTACATATAAATCTTCTAATAATGTATGTATGTGTGTGATCAAAGGGTTGGAATTAGATAATTATATATGAATTAAAGTTAAGATATTTGTTTGCTTATAGAAATGAGTGCCAATTGAATTGTCATTTTCACGAAAACAAACAATGAACACCTCTCCCATCTCATGCAAGCTAGGATTGACATCATGGAACTTTCAAGTTTCAACTAACATGGAACCTACATATCATATTCATGCCCTGCAAAAATTGATTGCTTTTCGTATGCTATTTCCAATAATAAATTAAATAATACCAAATTTAATAATTTGTTGACTAGTGAATAATATTAGGTTGAATGTATAAAAAGGAACAATCACCCACTTTGTCCCAAGTCATCTAACATTTCCCATTCTTAAATTCCATCACAAGCGGCATGCACAATGAATGAAAAAGGAGTGTGGATAATATAAGTAAAAGAAATAAAGAAAAAAGAAAAAAGAAAAAGAAAAAGAAAAAAAGAAAAGGAGTGACCAACAAAAAAGAAAGAACATAAATGTGGACACATGGATTCCCATTATCATATTTAATTTCTCTCTTTTACATCTCCTCTATTATTGCTTTCTTCCATCATCAACAAATATACACCATTCATTATTCATTCATAAATATATTTGTTCATATAATCCCATATTAAAAAAAAACACTATATACTTATTTATTATTATATTAAACTTTAACCACCTTGGAAGTAAACAAAAGTATTTTGAAACAACGAAAGAATCTTAGTGTTTTTTTTTAATTAGAAAAAGAAAGCATAAAAAGTTCATCATGTACTTAAAAAGAAAGCACAAAACTAGATAAAGTATATATATCACCATAGATAATGACCCTTTATCAAAACACTACTAGATATTTTATTTTATTTTTTATATTTTTTAATCTTAACTCAAAGAAAGCCAAGCCAAACAACACTACTGCCTTGGAAAATACGAAGATAAGTACTCATTATTAAATTTAAATAGAATAATATTTATTTTCTATAAAAGCATCAAAGTGTCAGTTAAAAAATATTAGAATATATATATATATATATATATATATATATATATATATATATATATATAGTGTGTGTGTTTTGGCATAAAGATGCTTTGAGTAGCTAAATTAAACTTGTCGTTTATAGTGTCATTAGCATAAAATTAAACACCTATTTAGCAGAGACAAACTTTTGGTTGCATTTGCTTACTACATGTGATTATGACAATAATACATAATATTAGGCATGCCATCATACATGCACTAATTAATTGTCAAGTGCATATATATATATATATATATATATATATATATATATATATATATATATATATATATATATATATATATATATATATATATATATATATATGAATTAATTTATTTTGGATCTTCATTTGATCATGATTATTAATGTGGAAAGTGTTCACAACTTTTCCAATTGGTCACATAATGTTAAAAGAGTTTCCACTAATTAAACTTCTAATGACACTAATTTCTAGTAAGCATAATAATTTATGGGTATGAAAATTTGGCCTTGAATTCATCTAAAAATAAGCCTCTTCTGACCAGCAATTAATCATACATTATTTTTTCATATGATAGTTGGAATTATTTGCCAACCAATTTGGAATTATACATCTATCATCCTTCGGTGTTTCAAAAAGTGTTTCAAAGTTTTGTGATTTCAATGTTGAAAATAGGGTCTTGAGGAGATCGAGTTGATGGAATTTAATTCCCATGTACCTTTTTGTATTTTGTTATTTAATTATTGAATTTTCTTCTTATTTTGTATTTTTTCATTTTTCTATGATCATTCTTAAATGTTCTTTATATAGTATTGTAATATCTATTAATTAAATAAATATTAATTCTTTATCTCTTATATTTTATGCCAATAATTTAAATTTATTAAAAATATATTGTTAGTTAAGTTAATTACCTTTTTAAAAAAAATAAAAAAACGTATACATTCTAATTTATTTATTATCTTTAATAATAAGTCATTTTTTAAAGAGTGCCTTTATTTACAAAATGCATTAAGAATAATTCTCATTTTATAGCGACACATAATACAATCAATTATATAATTTTGATTATACTGCTCTTAAATTCTTGATCTATATCAAGAAATCAGTTATTGATGTCTAGTACTTTTGACAGAAAGAGTAACAAAATGATATCATTATCGGCATCATCAACAGTATAAGTAGGGCATACTACTATATATCTATCTTCTTTCATCAATCCTTCAAAATTTTCACTCATCGTCATCATGTCATGTGTATTATATTGTAACATTTAGGAACCCCTACCTACCATATTTCAGAGAAAATAAATGCACTGTTTTTTATCTTTAGTATTTAATTTAACAAGGAGGAATCTCTGTTGGTCTGATATATAGAAGAGTTACCATTTTACATTTTTAATATTTTTATAGAATACTACAATAAAATGTATGTACTAAATGATGTCAAATTAATGTAAATTTTTATAATTATAAATTTATGATATATAACATATGAAATTTAACCAAATAATTAATTTTGCAAAATTTATCTTTTAAAATTTCTTTCATAGAAACGGTTAGATATATAATTATTCACCGTGGGACTCTTTTTATCGGTTTAATTTTTGAGAGAAATAATTTTATAAAATTTTTATGACTTAAATATCTAAAGTTTAATAGTTGTTAATCGAAAAAAATAGTATATATAAAAATTTATACAAGTTTTAAAAAAAGACTTGCATATTCTTTTTATTAAATTAAATTTTTAGAAAAGATGATTTTATGATAAATTTTAATTTTAATCTTTATATTGCTATAAGAAAATGCACATTAACTTACTTACACCAAGTTAATTTTTTTTACAAAATTAATGTTATATTATATATATTTTTTAATCATTGATTTGGTCGCCGATTTTAACAGTGTTTTTTTATAGTGATGGTATTTAATTTCTAAATCTACATGGGATCTTGTGAGATATAGTTGAATAATAGCTATGAGGATGAATTGAAAGAGGATTACTTTTGGGAGTGAATTTGAAAGTGGGTAGTTAAATCATAATTAAACTGAAGCTATATTTTCTAAAGTGCCTATGCTTTTTTAATCATATATAAATATATATCACAAAAGTAAAAGGAAATCGAAATCGAAATCACGTTTCGACTTTTGATTGATTGGATGGATATATAATTATGGACCTAATAGTAGAGATTATAGAAAAAAGATCTGATCAATTTAATTAATAATTATATATCAGATAAAGATTAAGCCGTGATTAATTGATTTGACCCCATTGAGTCTTATTTATTGACTTTGCCTTAACCAACATGGCCATTATTTTAACCTAAAGTTAATATGCTATACTAGGGCAAATCTTTGCTGTTTTAGGCACACACACAATTTTTTTATTGCTTTCATATGATGGATCGAACCTGGCAAGATAGATTTATTAATAATTAATTAACTTTTAATTAATTATTTAATTAAATTGTCACGGTTGAAAGGTTGTTAATTAAAATAATAAGAAAAGTTATGCAGTGTACATCATGTACGTATTTTATGAAAATAAAATAATAAACAAAGTTGATGAGTTTGAGGAAGTCAAGAAAACCATTTATGAAAAAAGAGAAATGAAAAAAAGAAAAACCGTATTTTATTTGGTATTTTGTTTTGTTGTCAGAAAGAAGATCAGATCTCATTAATTAATTAAATAATTATGCACTCTTTTATGTTTATTATTATTTTATTTATTTATTATTGAGAGGTGTTACAGAAGAAAAGAGACACGTGATCCAATAATTATCAACATATAACAAACTAATTTAGTGTACTTTGTGAATATGAAAATCTTTCAGAAGTAATAAGAATAATTGAGGACTTTTCAATATTATATATTTAAAAAATAAATAAAAAAAAATTAATCTAACCTTCCTAGTTAGTTCCTATATATGTGGCCCTAAATTGATGGCTACCAATGTTCCAAGCAACGTAATAATTGAGTCTAAGGTTGTAGATTGGTGAAAAAAAAATTCTGATATTTATTACCTGAAATTTGTATTGGGATTTCAACTTTCAACCTAATAATTGACTAGTTGCTCATTATTACAAAAACGAGATGGAAAAATCAAAAGGGAACTAAAATTGAACTAAAGATATTAGCAACAGTTTCTGTGCAAATTATATTGACTGATTGATAGATTATTAGATTGAACAAAATTTTTGGACTAAAATATTTAATTTATTTGGACAAAATTTTTGCTTTTTAAATAGATTATTAGATTGAAAATTGAGATATTTTGACTAAAATTTGAAATATTTTAATTAAGTTTTAAAATATTATTGAAAATATTAAAAATATGGAAAAAAAATATTTCACTGGCCAATCTATTTAATTCACGGATTAATTAGAATGAATTCATTAACATCTCATTTTTTATGGGTCTATTTTTAAAATAAAAAAATATAGGTTTAATTACTCTTTTAGTTCCTATAGTTTCGTAAAATTTTCAATTAGGTTCTTATACTTTTTTTTCTTTTAATTGAGTTCTTTTATCAAAATTTTTTTTAATTGAGTCCCTACACTTTTTTTCCTTTTATTTAGGTCCCTGTACCAATTTTTTTTTGTTAGGTCCTTATAAAATTAAGCCAATTACTATTAAGAGGGACTTAATTAAAAAAATAAATTTTGGTGTAGGGACCCAATTAAAAAGAAAAAAAATATAGGGACCTAATTGAAAATTTTACAAAACTATAGAGACCAATAAAATAATTAAATCAAAAATATATCATACAGTTAGGTTTAATTTTTTTTTTTTAAATTTCTAACAACAAAGGAAGATGCCCTAATGGAATCAATGTAGCCAATATAAAATAAAAATCCATTGGTATCTGCAGGAGAGGAGGATAGTAACATTTATTTATGCAATTAAGAAAAGGAATAGGACAATTGAATTTTCTTGTTTATATATATTTACAGAGTTTGATGAGAACCGTTGTGTGTGGACACTCCATGAGTCATTATTAATAGGTTGCAGGACCAAAGCTAAAGTCCAAACAAGAAAAAGAATGGAAAAGAACAAAATGC
The DNA here is from genome assembly GCF_059453495.1 of Arachis ipaensis. NCBI lineage: Eukaryota > Viridiplantae > Streptophyta > Magnoliopsida > Fabales > Fabaceae > Arachis > Arachis ipaensis. The sequence continues at coordinate 9,435,069 of NC_142439.1, read as the reverse complement.
TTGCTTGGTAGCATATCAATCACGCATACCATATAAATAAATAATTAATTAATAAATTGCTTTAATGCTAACTTGAGAGGGTTGTACACAAACCCCATGTGACAAGTTCTTCCCCCTTCAAATTTTTAAAATATATGCCACCTATATATATATGTAGCTACCTCCTAATTAATTTCATTCACGTACATTTAGACCCATCACAATATTTTTGTAGGGTGCAAGACATTTTTATTTTATGTTCAAACTTATTTGATTCATTCAATTATTCAAACTCATAAAAAAAGGTATAGGAATTTCTCATACCCTTTTACTTTTTTTTGGTTAAAAACTTAACATTGCTTACTATTTTGGTTATTAGTTGCCGCCGAATTTCAAACTTGTTAATTTTTTTTATATATTTTATATGATATTCTCTAATGACTAATTTATTATAAATTTAAGTTTTATTTAAAATTTATTATTGACTAATAAATTATTACATATATAAAATATAAAATTTAATTTTTTGACATTTACTTAAGTAGACAGGTAAGTCAATTATTCAACTAACTCAAACTTATTTTGGGTGAATTTTAATTTGCCATAAATCAATTATATAAATTATGATCTAATGATCTATGATTGTCCTTTTTGGTAAAAAGAACATTTTTTTTGGGTGAATAAAGAACTAATTTTTTTGAAGCGATGTTACATCATCATATATTAATATTAGTCTAAGCCATCAATGATGAAAACCATGTTGAATATGCATGCTCCGTTCACATAATAAGTTTCTTGCAAAATATTATGAATCCAAATATATGTGTATATGTGGATCAAAAACAAATGAATCCAACTTAGTATATATAGCACTAAGACATACATGAATTGAAGAGTATGATTAGACATTTGAAAAAACCATTTGACAATTATCATATCTAGTTTGGACGCACTCTCTACAAAAAAATAAATAAATAAATAAATAAATAACAAATTAATTTTTTTTTTATAAAAGTGCTGCATACAGAAATTAATTTAAAAAAACTCAATTTTATTCCAAGTTTAATTTAATCTTAATTAGACTAGCCTTAATTATTTCTAAATTAAAATATTTAATTATGATATTATATTCCATTCAAATAAAAAAATTTCTAGCAAATTAATTGGTGTTGATTGCCGTATAATAATGGTATTTTCCTTTATATAATTAATGATAATAATTTGAAGGTTATGAGTGAATAATTACTAATACTTTAATTAAAATTAGAGTTATACTACGTGTACACTAAAATCAGCTACTAAAATCAACCACTAATATAAAATATATGTTAGAATACAAATACATATTGAAAATAAATTAAATCATATATGTATTTATACACAAATACATTGGTAGCTGATTTTAATGGCTGATTTTGATGTACAAATAACATTTTTGTTAAAATTAATTATCACATAAGGTTAAAATGTTGAAAATGCATAGGCACAAAAGAAGATCATCATATTCATGATTCATAATAAGAGATTCAATTCAAACCACAATTGAGTTGGCCATTGTAGCTAGCTAGACAGACAATACATCACAAAATAATAATAATAATAATAATAATAATAATAATAATAATAATAATAATAATAATAATAATAATAAGTGATGGAGATTGGTGTGAGTCACTTTCTTGGAATTTCTCTTTTGGAGGCTGCTAGATGAGCACGAAAGCCAGGAATTTGTGCGCGATATAAACAATTTTCTTTTTTCAATTTATTTTAATAAATATTATAAGTAGATAGTGTTGTGTCATGAGTCACGTACTTTAATGAAAGTATTTATTATTATTGTTATTGTTATTATAACATTGGACCCCATAAGAGGGGGTAGTGTGGACCAATTTTAACACCAATCTCTTGTAGTGACATAGATGGATGATTGTTTTTTTGTTTCCTTTCTGAGTTTCAAAATCATCAATTTCTCAAACTCATAGCTAGAGTACTTGTTTGGCTTTATTCACGAACAAGTTGATGTTGATATCTATCAATTATTTTAATTTATTATCTAAGCACACAACTCACAAGTGCAAACCCATCAAATATGCACCACCCTTAGCCTTTTTTATATATACAATAACAATTCTCTTAATTTAAACTATATTATTGTACGTCTCACTTTCATAGACTAAGCACAAAGGATAATTACAAAATTATTTATTTTAAAAATTTCATTTAATGAAATAAGATATATTATTGATTATGTATTTAAGTTTTTTTTTTAGTTTTGCCTTATAATAAATTTATTTTTTTATGTAATAAAGGATTTCTAAAACTATTAATAATATGAATCTGATATTATATTTTAAAATTATTTATTTTAAAAATTAAAATAAATATATTAGCAATATTAGCACATTTTTCATTGTAAATTTTTTTAACCTTTATTTGTTTGAGAATTTAGTATTTAAAATTTATGGTCTAAAATATTGAATTTAAAATTTAAGATAAGAAATAATTTTAAAAAATTAGATGATATTATTTGAAAAAAGAAATTATTTTCTTAATTGAAATCATTAGTTATATGTTTGGCAAATCTCTTATCTATACACTTCCTTTTTTTTATTAAATAAAAGAAGTTCCTTTATAAATGAAAAACATGATTCACTTGTTTAATTATTGGCACTTGGGTTTCTTTATTTAATGAAAAATAGAAAAAATGATGGGTGAACCACATGGCACGTACGCATGCCTTAGAAGCCTTAACAAAAAAAACTTTCATAAATAAAGAAAGTTGATGGAACTTATAACATCATATATATGCAAATATGCCATCCATATTAATTTACTTCTTGCATCTCCGTATATGTATAAGTTACAACGTCATATGGATACAATGCATGTACCAATTACCAATAATTGCCCTATTTTTTATGTGGGGTTTTCATCATTTGTCACGCATAAGTTTTATACATATAAGGAGCAAGATGCTTGCAACTATATAAGATGCCATTTGTAATTGTACAAATGAAGTACATATAGATATTATTCATATTTATTTATTGTTTACAAAAGTACTATACATACAGTAGTGGTTTATTTTTTAAGTGAAATTTTAAATAATTAAGCAAATTAATATTAAAAAAATATATTGGAGATATAATATTTATGTAACTCTTTTCATCAATTTAATTTAAAAAAATAATTTTATGACATGATATTAAAATTTTTATAATCCAAAGATCTAAAATTCGATCAGAAAATCTTACAAAAAAAAATCCATGCAACTAAAAAAAGTATTTTTTTTTGTGAGGAGATATGTGAAAAATATAATTATTCGTATATTTCTTTTTATCCGTTTAACTTTTTTAAAAGAATAAGTGATTTCGTAACAGAAGAAAATATGTCAATTTCATTATTATACACAATTTTTTCTTTTTTACCTAATGTGTTATATATTTACTAATTTTGTAGAAATTTGAATGCAAAAGTAAAAATTTTAAAAGAATAAGCAAATTCTTCAAATGATGATATCATATCAACAACACACAATATAGTTTTGTACATATATATATGGCACAATACAACTTTTCGGTTAGAAAAAAGAATATTGCAAATAAAGTGTTCCTAGCAAATTCTTTTTATCTATTTGTTTTGAAGCAAATAACATACTTTTATGGGAACCCTAGCTACTTTTTCTCAATCAGGAAAAAAAAAAAAAAAAACAAAATAAGTTAAACCTGTTTGGTTTCCTTTCAATTATTTTTCTTTTTACCGAAAGACATGTCATATATATATATTTTTTAATGGTAGAAACTCAGGTGCAGTCGACTTCACGTGAAGTGTATAGCTGAGAGCCGTTAGATGAAAATTTAGTCAAATCAGTCAAATTATCTAACGGCTCTCACCTATTAACTTCACGTGAAGTGAATTGCACCTGAATTTTTACCCTTTTTAATACCATAATGCTTTTATTAAGATAGTGTTATGTAGCTAACATTTTATTAATATATTATATATAAATTTTGCTAATGACAAATCAGAACAAAGAATTTAATACCTGAAAAAAGACACGTTTCACAACATCATCTATTGGATTCTTGACAATTATAGATTTGGCCCTACAACCACCTTTGGTCACTAAGTACTTTTTTAATTAACCCCAACAACCACTTATCAATTTTGGCTTCTTTGTCTATCTTTCAATTTATTAATAATTATTATTTTGATGAATTAAAATCATCAAGATAAGATAATAAAAATATCCAAAACCATCCAACTACTATATATATAACATCAAGTACACATTGCTAGTGGACATGTCTTATCATGTAGACAATGAAAAAGAAATTAAAAATAAAAAATTAGAGAGTTTATTAGGGACAAGACATCATGGATGGGGTTATGAAATTGTTGTCATTTTCAGTAACTGCACCCATTTATTTATTTATTATTTAAAATCTGATTTAGACCATTTCATGTGCTTGACCCTTCTCACAAGCTGTGTACATATTTTAATTTATGGTGGTTCATTTCATTCTCATCTATAATAGGTTCAGTCTAACTTAGAAGCAAGGAATCAGAAAATACAAAATTATTTTTTGGATTAATAAAAACCATTGCAATGTGTGTTAGGTAAAACGTTGATTGGGAAGACAGTGACATTAATAAACCCTATCATATCCAGATCCTATGAGCAATAATATTATTATAATTATAAAATAATGCCGCCTGAATTGATTTAATTATTAAATAATATTTTTTGAAAGTGTTTGACGCAATTAATGTGAAAATAAGAACTCATGTATCTATATATTTTTGTTTCTTGTAATGTGCAATTATTTGATATATAATTATTATATTATATATGGCTAAGATTATAGATAAGTCCATTATTTGGTGCTAACGTCTCTGAAAATGTCAACTAATTTGAGATTTTTCTTCTTTGCAAGACTTGACCCGTGAAGCAGCCAACTTGAACATACAAAACATATTGACTCTCTCAAAAATCAAAATCATTCATATATATATATATATATATATATATATATATATATATATATATATATAACATTTAACATTTACGTATGCATCACCATCATTTATAAAATTCCTTTGTATTTGATCTTCTCTATCTGATTAAAATAATTTATGTGTAAGTCAATTTCTTTCAATGTACTAAAATAAGTATTGCCAAAAAAAGATATTTAATTTTTATGATGATGGTATAAGTAGTTGAATTAATGTTGTTTAAAATGGAAGTTATAACTTATAACCATTATATATATGTTTGATGTATGTATTTGATGTACACTAATTTTATATTATCATTCAATTACATACATATATATGTGCGTAAGCGTTTTGAGAATTTAAGACGAGTATTAAAATAGCGAATTTAATAAAAAGTAATTTTTTTTATTGATGTGTATGATTATATGTATAGATATGTGAAAAAAAATTTTATGTTAGTCATGTATAAAAATTAAATCCCAACAAATAATTGAATCAAACATTTTCATAAATACGATGATAAATAATTAAATACATGTATAAAATTTACTTACAAATTAACAAGAATAAGTCATCATTTACAAGTGATTATTCATGGTAAATTTACTTATGCGTCTTGTTGCTATTGTTTGCTTCTTCCTCTGAAGTTTTGTTGGACACATAAACGTACAAATGAAGTGTGACATTTGAATGTGGAATTGCCCTTGATTGAAGGGGATATACCTTGCGTCATTTGGTTACAAATCTAAGCAAAGAAAATATATACAAGTATGGGAAAATAAATACTATATGGCTAACCCTAGAAGACTTTGACTTAGGTCGGTGAATTATTAACAAATTAATGATATGATGACACTAAAAATGAATTTGCATGTATATATTTTTTTTCATGAAATCGGAAATTCGTGGGCTTCTAGTTGCTAGAAGCATTTTGATTTGGGAGTAGTTTTGTTTTTTTTTTTTTTAGTTTTTTTTGTTGCTCATTGTATTTTCGGTCCTAGATCATAAATTAATCTATTGCGGATCAAAACTCCATTAAAAAATTTGTTACTGTTCAATAAATTATTGCATGTAAAAGCGGAATTTAAATTTCTACCATTTATTTAAACGTGCGATGAGCATCACCGGTCCAAGTTGGTTGGAGTTTTGTTTCTTTATGGCAATGTAATTATGTAAACAACTAACAACTAACAACCATGAATGAATTAATATTTGGGCTATTCAAACGTAAGAGCCCATGTAACTTTCGTTGAATTATTATGGGAAAAACAAAGCATTCCAGATTGCTATGAACAAAGTTTGAAATTTTGGTTATTTGACCAAGGACCCTTGAAAAACTGTTGATGAAAGAGTATGTAATTTATTATTTTAGAAATTGTTTATCTTGAAACACGGTTGCTTTGTCACACATTTTGTTTGTTTTTAGGGAGATTACTACTTTTTTCTAGGTTGAAAATTGATGATAATTTATGTTGAGTTTGGTCTCCTATTCTTCCTAAAGAAAAAATAAAATAAAATAAAATTTTAGCTCTGTTAATATTATTTTCTTATATAGCTATGTTGATATTCAGAGAACTAGTATATTCCCCGTAGGATATAAATATAAATATAATTAGTTTATTAGGAAACGCATAAATCTAAGCATGGTACTAAAAGTAATCAATATATATGTCTACTAAATAAAGAAAAATTAACAATAATAGCTGGATTTAGGGTTCAATTCTTTGCTTTGATTTGAGGAACCAAAGAGGTGTCAAAATTTGATTGAGTTAGGGAACAGAGCAAAATATTGGGAATAAAAAATCAAGATGAAATCATCTTAATTCTTAAATTTCATTTTCTTATATTAAAAAAAACACAGAAAATATTATTTTTTTTTCCTTTGGTATTAGAGAATGTCTTTTGCTGTTTAATTTCTTGGGCTTAGTATTAGATATTCCTTTTGTTTTAAAATTGTTTTGTCCAAAGTATTAGAGATTGTCTATTATAGTTCCAAAAAAAATATGGTCCTGATCCATCGCATTTGCTTTCACTCCAGAATTGTTTTGGGTTGACCTAAGTCCATTAATATGGTGAGAATAACATACCTCACTTCATTCAACTGGAGCCAAAAATTAATACCGCAAAAAAAAAAAAAAAAAGAAACCAAATAATTGTTTATTTTTTTTTTCATTTTTGTCAGACTACGACTAATTGTTATGAGTTGCCATATTGGGACGAAGAATGAAGACCCCACAAACAAAATGGGGGTGACGATGCATATATTTCACAAAACTGAAATGTTGTCACTTCTGTGGTTTCAATCGTAAAGCTACGAAGGGAATATGAAATAAATAACTGAATATATTAGTTAACAGTTTTATTATGTTTATACCAAAATCAACTAATAAAATTAACCACTAGTATAAAATATATATTGAGTTATTGAAATACAAAATACATATTTATACACAAATATACCGTAATTGATTTTATTGTACAAAGAAAAAGTATTTTTGATTAGTTTATAAGTAATACTTGACGTCAATTTGATGAAATATTATAATCCTAAGATAATCATATTCTGAGCATTAATCATAAAGATAAAATTGTTCCTTGCATTTAGTAAGATGGTTTTGTAGTATGAAATTCTCTGCTATTAAGGGTTCCCGCATGAACTTCTATCTGTTTCTTGTGTGCAAAGAGATTCATAGCTGGATTATTCTTACGAGTGAAGACATGATGGTGTTAATACCAGAAATTGTGCCTAGAAGATTATATGTAATTGGTGTAGAGTTAAACTTTTGTTGTAGATGTAATCTTTTCACTCTGTTGAGCTCTTTCATGCAGTATAATTGAAAAAAAACAAAGGCAAAAACAAAAACAAAAAATACCACCTAAGAGAGACAACCAGTCTCGATGCTCAAATTCCAAAGAGATACTTTCAAACTTAAAAAGTAAGATAGCACGAATTGAAACTAATAATGCTAATAATGATTTAAGCAACACAATTAGAAAAGTTGTAATGGAAAAAACTACGGAATATATATCAGAAGTAATTTTGCATGAAAAATGGGAATTAAAAAGGAACTTGATTACTTGAACAGAAAACCAAACATATATTTTCAAAAGCAATCCTATATAAGTAGAACAACGTGAACAGCATACCGAATTGTTATCTTTACTACATACAAAGTCATGACATATAGTGATATCTTTCCTCTCATAATCACAAGAAGCTAAAATAAACACAAAATGCGTCCTCAGAATATGGTGCTCATTTTCCACAGTGGCTGAACCCACGACACACAGACAGAACAATGATCAGGATCAGTGCTATCAAGATTCCCAATACAATCAGCTTTATCTTCATGTTCTGCAGCCACATTTTTCGACGGATTTTGGTTCCTGAGTTCCTGAAATCTTGTGCCTGCAAAACAAGAATCCTTTCCTCAGAAAATGTAAACATCAAATATTCATGCTTTGATGATCAAGGCAAAAATTGGGAATAATCTTGGGTACGCATGCTAGAAGAGGCAAGTGTAAACACAGTTAATAATAATAAAATACAAATTGAGTTTAAAATGCAATGTATAATAAAAATTCATTAGAAATAGACTGGATGTAAGAGACAATCAAAGCCAAAAGAGGGGAATGACCTTTTCTAAATATAGATAAGAATAACAGGCAGATACAAATATACTAACCTGGTGATGAAGGTTCTCAGTCTTGTCAACCAGCAGCTCTATCTTTTCACCCCTGTCCAGAACCTACATCAAACGATAAACATGTCAATATAAATTCTTTATGCATTATACATTTATACTTGCACATCTTAATTCAATCTTTGCACGAGTGTGCAAAACAATCGACTGTGTTTCAGATTTGTACAACTGATGTATAGTATTACTAGATAATGATGAATATAAGCCACTAACAGCGGTCAAGTGGGTGAGGGTTTTATGTAGTGTCCATCCATGAAACTTGTTGCCATTGATGTACCAATAAAAAAAAAAAGAGAGAATATTGAATATGATAAGGGCAGAGAAAAGAAACTCAGAACTCACTGTTCTATGTCATTGGAATGTCAAAGTTTCTATTTCCATTTCCATCTAAAATGCAGATGAAATAACATTTGCTATATCTTGATAATTAACTGCCATGGACGTACATTGTCTAAAAAGTTTGGTTTTTCACTCCAAAAAGAATTCTTATACATAACACAAGCAGCTCGTCAAGTAGATAAGTCAAAAACATACATATTGCAGAATGAAGTTGTCTGCTAGGTCCACAATATACTAAATCAAAATAACTCGGTGCCACCACGAACTAGATTCTAGAATACAGTGCCATAGACATCGTATAGTAATTCAACACCTATTTTTTCAAGATCCAATGTCTTCATATATGTGTTTGCAGTAAAACTCCCAATTAACAAGATCTCTTTAACAGCCAGGACCAGATCATTTATGTCAGATATCTGAATTCTGACATGCTAAGCTTACTTTTAGAAATATCTTTACAATGAAAAATTTTCATAAAATGAGACTACTAATTTAGAGTTCTCATGTATTTAGTTTCAAATAGTCTTATGTTCAATTTTGCTCGGAGTAGGAGGTCCACTTTGTTCTTTGTTTTGAAAATTCAAAACATAACTATATATAGTCATTTTTCAAAAGGATTCTTGAAGTTTTAATCACACAATTAGAATAGTGCTACCGTACCTTTTCAATATTCTCCATCATGACACCTTTAACTTCAGAAACCTGAGCTTTCACCTTTGCCAGCTTACTTATCTCTTCAGGATGATCCACGCAGTACTGCATATGTTCCTTCAACTTTGGGCTGCAGCAAAGAGATGACACATTACTAACGTATGTTAAAAAACCACAACTTGAAGCCTTACAGGCTTAGAACAGGAAGTCAATACCCAAATTCCTTGCTAAGACCATTTGCAGGAGCTGTAGCAGCCTTTCCACCACCAAATCTAGACACAAAATCATCCTTGATCCTCTCTAGGAAAGCAATGGGTACCTGTCTTCCGACCGATTCATCCGCAACAACGCAATATGCTAAAAATTTCCAAAGTCAGACATCAATTTTAACACTTACACACTAAAAAATAAATGCAGTATCTTAGTATATGATTAGAAGTTAAATTGCAAATCACCGAAAGAAGAAACGAGGGAATATTGTCTAGTTATATCATTAAAGTTGCAGGAATTGACTGATATTATTCCAATTTTTTCATCGTGTGTTCATATTATTCCATAGCCTCCAAAAAATGTGATATCGTTTGATATAATCACCCAAAAGAAAAGCAGAACATTGGCTACGTATAATTTGACATCTGTTGCATAACAATATATCCTTAAATTAGCATATATGGATTGGATAGTGTTCTCTACTCCCAATATGGTATTCATATTATATTCATATAGCATGAGATGATATTTTACAAAATCAATCTCGAGAAAAAAAATTTAAGGGAAAAAAAAAAAAGAGAAGATCCATTTACACAAAAATATACAATTAAAAACCCTGACCCAAGTATAACACACGGCTACGTAACAACTAACACGTGAAATACGCATATCCATAGATTTTTACTGTTGAAAATAAAAATTGATTTCGCCACGCATAGAACCTTCCCACGACCCAGTCGACCCTCAGTGACATTGAAATTTGAATGACCAGAAACCTAGCATAATCAACCCGGCGCCTAAAAAGTGGGGAGATTAAAAAACCCTAGTCAACAAGAACGAGCGTGTTCAAAACAAAACCCTTCAACCTTCACCAGATCAAGGTTTCTTTAAACCCTATCGTTAATCTAACAACAAAATATTCATTTCATTCAGAGTGACAACAATCGAAAGCAACAAGATCACACATCTCATATCTCATAATCATCATCAGGTCACTATAACCTAATCGAATCCAAAATCAATAACAAGAATCTGAAATAATAATCTCTCTATGATGCATAGCAACACAAACACAAAGCAAGAAAGTGCGAAAACATACTGTATCCATTGTCAACAAGGTAATTGAAGGTGTGATTATCGCAGTTGTAGGTGAACTTGTTGTTGGTAGCGGGTAGCTTCTGAAGGCACTGGAAAGCGATGGAGTTGAAGTTCCCTGAGAATTCAGTGTACTCGGCGAGAATCACGGTCCCGCGAGAAACGAAAGCGTAGATCAGCGACCTCTGGTTCTGCCCCATCGATGAATCGAAATTCCGAAAATTTGAAATTCGAAAAAATTCTAGGGATTCCGAATGAAAAAAAAGAAGAGAAAGGGAGAAAGAGATCTAGGAACAGTGTTTGCTTCGGTGGTGGTGATGATGAAGAAATCGAAACGGAAACCCTTTATTTCTCACTTTCTCTCTCTAGGATCTTTTTTAAGAGAGAGAAAGAAAAGAGAGTGTGTAAAAGAAGGAAAAGGGAAAAGGGAAAAGCGTGAAAGTGAGAGATAAGTATGAAGAGAAGGTTAAGGGTTAAGGAACGTTTGATTTGATTATTTTGAAACTGAAGTAAGTTTTAACTTGTAATAAGCAGGTTTTAGCGAGTGATTACTGATTATTTATAAATATTACCGATAAAACTATAAAAGCCTCGTTACGACAAACTTCTTGTTAATGCCGTGAATTTTCAACTAATTTTCCGCGTAATCAACTGGTGATTTGTTATTGTCTTATTGGTTGTTTTAAAAGAAAAAATAATAATTACAGTAGACACATGTACAAAATACAATTTTTTTTTTTAAGTTTTGAATGTGTTTAATGTATTGAAAATTTTGACAAAAATAATTTTAAAGATATGAAAAATAAGCCTCAAATAATTTAAAAGTGTGACAAATATAACAAATAACTATATTATTTATAAGTGACAAATAATTTTGTATTTAGTAAATGATGTATGTGTTTGATAAAATTTTTCTAAAATATTTACAAAAAATTGGCATAACATTCGATCATCCAAAAATTTTTTTAAAAAAATTATTGACATAAAATCACCTAAGTATTGAAAAGATATTTTTTCTAAAAAATTCTATCCAAATCATATTTCTAAAACCTTTTCTAATTATATATATTTAATATTTTTTCACGTTTTTTATTTTTTTTTTAACTTATTTATCATTCATTCTTTTGATATTATTTTCAATATGAAGTGCCATTTGGATAGTTAATTTGTTTTAAAAAAACATCAAACATTCATGATACTCCTAAAAATCTAAAATATATTTTTAGCAATATCCTAAAAACAATAATAACGATTTTTTTAGCAGAGTTAGATAATAGCCTTTTTCCTTTCTTATCCCAACCTCGATTTTTTTTTTCAAGGTAGGAATGATTTTTTGATTGACTTGAGCGAAGTAGGACCATAGGATGATGATATAATATTTGTTACTTTAATTTTAAACAAAAGGGTTAAATATGATTTGTTTAAAATTTTTAAAATTAATCATTTTATTTTTTAGGTAGTGTTCACTTGTTCATATAATGATTTGGATTTTAAAAAATTTAAAAATACAATAAAAAATAATTTACTAAAAACTATTAAAAATATAAACCTTTTATATTTTTGGTATTGCATATATCAAAAACTCAAATAATTTGTATTACTATACTCTTAAAATGTATTCTTATAATACAAAATAATTAAATTCAATTTTTTATTGAATCAAATTTGTTGTAATAAATGTCATCTAAATAATGTGGTGTGTTAGCAAAGAAATGATCATAGTTATCAAATCGTGTCGAACCGAAAACTTAATTATTCGGTCATTTTTTTTTTACCAAAGTTAGGAAGATTCAAACTCGTGATCTCTAGATAAGTATGTGAAAATTATGTCGTTTGAGTTGTAATTTGTTGGCTAATCACTGGATCATTAGCTCTGGTTAAATTACAATTTGAATCGGCTAAGTATTTAATCTAATTAAATTTGGTCACATTTAAAAAAAAATCGGTTGAATTCAGTCAAAACCAATTAAAATCGGATGAATTATTTGGGTTAAACTAAAAAAAATATTATTATTTGCTATACATGATTTTTTTATTAACTATATTACATAAATAAAATTAAATTATATTTAAAGATGTTCGGTAGCTCGGTTACCGGGCGGTTCAGGGTGGTACTACGGTTGGTGAGATAGGGTATCGCCTGGTTCCGGGTTGCTGGGTCGAATGAGGAGTAGCCGACGTCCCGAGCTCTTCGTGTGGAGAGGGGGGTGTCACCTGCAAAGACACTCCGACGCTCTAGTCAGTTAAGTGTGCAGGCGAAAAGGGGGTAAGGTGATGTGTGTGACGTACCTGGGGGAGGGGTAGGACCCTCCCCATATATACCGTGTCAGAGGTGGGTCTCGCAAAGGCAGACCCACCTTCCTCGAAACTTCCCCCTACAGCTGTAGTAGAGAGCTGTCAAGGACGCGTGTCCGGGTCGGTGACTGAGCGCCTCGCATCCGATCGTTCGGGTCGGGTCGCCTATGGGTCAGGTCGGCCCGCGTGATGTCTGGGTCAGGCCGTAACAGTGCCCCCAACGCGCCAGCAAGGATCGCGAGGGTCGTTGATGGCGTGTTATGTCCTCTCTTATGTGTTGTCGCTAGGTCGGCCGCTCGTGGAGAGGACGTGCCTCTTGCGCGCGTGTCTGTTCGTTGCTGGGGATAACCGTTCGCGCCTCGTTCTTCGCGCTAGGTATTAAATGCTCATAATGAATTATTTCAAAATTCTACGCGCAAAGACTATTTTGCCCTTTGCTTTTCGCGTTTCTTGAGTCAGTTTCTTAATCCCCCAGTTAGTTTTACGTTTCACTTTCGTTCCATTTCCTTGCTTGCTACTTCCACCTTCTTCTCTCTCGAATTTCCTGCTGACATCTCTGCGTCCTTGTGCATTCGTCCCTTCTTGCTTTCCCCCCAGCCATCGCAATCAATCAAGTAAGCACTCATTTCCTCGCTCTCTGCTTCGTGTTCATTTTTCCTTCATTATCAATGCTTCTGTATGCATGCTGCTTTCTCGATTGACTTGTATGCTGGATAACATTAGTGTTTAGTAGGTGCATTAGGGGGGTTACCATTCCAGGGTGTTAGTTTTTTAGGCTTTTACTTAGGATTTGCTTCGGCCATGCTTAGTTTCAGTTGTTGAATAGGCTAAAAGTAGTTTCTGGACCTTTTTCGAGCTCCCGACCTCGTAGACTAACTGAGTGGTGCCCCACTGTAGGTATGCCTCGTATCGTCTCACGAGCTTTCTCCTCGAGCGCGGGTTACGACCGGTATGCTTGGGCGACCTCCGACGTGAAGGACTCCCCAAACCAGATGGGTGAGGAGGAGCTTACAGAGTTCCGTCAAGCCGAGTACTTGTGCGGCGGGACTGACGAGAGGCTAACTACGATGTTTTCATTCCCGCCCCCAACGAATGGTTCTAGAACTCAACCTCCACTCCCCCGGGTTGCCGACTGGATTTGGTTCTACAGGGCAATGTTCACCCAATTAGGGGTTCGCATTCCTTTCTCTTCCTTTCAAATGGCGCTCCTTAGCCGGATTTTCGTGGCGCCGTCGCAGTTGCATCCGAACAGTTGGGCTTCCATCCGCTGTTTCGAGATAGTGTGTGAATACTTAGAGCTGCCGGTGTCTGTCGACGTTTTTCTTTTTCTCTTCAACCTCACGAATCCTTCCAAAGAAGGGAAAGCAAGGAAAGGATTCATGTCCTTCCGATCTGCCCAAGGTCGGAGGATTTTTGGCTTGTTCGATGACTCTTATCATGGGTTCAAGGGCAAGTATTTCAAGGTGCGTCAGTCAAAGGTCGCCATCCCTTCTGGCTATCGTTAGAAGGGCAACGCCTCATCCTGACGTATTGGAGTTTCGAGACGGGGTCCAATACCTTTATTAAGGTGACCTATAAGGGGATGTCCGCTGTGGACAAAAAGATTGCCGACGTGTTGTTGGCTGTTTTTGGGAGAAACCACGTGAATCCCCACCTCCTTATGGGTGACCGGGAGGTCGCCAGAAATTATATTTGTGAGTAGCTTTAACTTGTATTTCTTGCGTTACTGTTGCTTCGATTTGTTATGCCGATTTCATGACTAACCCGTTTTACTTTTTGTTGTAGTGGGAATGTCTGCCGAGATGACAGGTCTTAAGAATTTGTATAACACCTTCCTGGCTGATGAAAGCGATGAAGAGACGGTCGACGGGAAGCTGGAGGCCCCGCCTGAAATAAGGAGAACCAAGCGGTGTCTCTACCCCGTGATGCCGAGATGTCGGACCACAATGCTGATGAGGAGCGTGTCTCTCTTGTTCGTGAGGAGGTGGTTGGTACTGGGGGCTCGACCTCCAATCCACAAGTCGAGGAGGATGACTTGAAGGTTATCCACAACCCCAAGAGGCAGAAGTCGTCCTCCAGCCCTGAAGGAGCCCTCACTGTAATGGAGAGGAATTTTGATGCCGGGAACTTTATAGATTCCCAGCTGCTTCCCGGCACGGAGGAACATTTCCACGGCTCCGACCTTGCAGGGCAGGCGAGGTGGATATACCGTACCCTCCTCCGCGGCGCCGCCATAGCTCGGAAGGCCGAGTTTGAGCTGTCGGGAATGCAGTCGATGCATAGGAAGCTCGAATCTACTGTTAAGGCCAACAATCAATTCAAGACTCAAGTTGAAACACTTCGGGAGCAGCTGTCAAAGCGGAGGAGAAGCTTAAGGCTGCCGAGGAGAAGGCCACATCCGCTGAGAAAAAGTTGAAGATCTCTGATGCCACCGTTTCCTGGCTAACCGAGTGGGAGATGACTTTGGAGAGCCAGCTCAATGCTGCACAGGGTCGGGTGGTTGCTTTAGAGAAGGAACACGATGTGGCCGTCTCGTCGGCTAAGACTGCTCAAGCCGAAGCTGAAGAGTTTAATAAGAAGTACAAAGAGACTGTGAAGCAGGGGAAGAGCGCGATCCTGATAATTGAAGAGGCCCTTAAGGCTCAAGTGAAAATCGTGGCTCCTGACTTCGACACATCGGCAATCGGGGTTTTCAAAACAATCAAAGATGGTAAGATTGTCGATATGCCAAAGAAATGATCTTTTGTACCTTTGCTTGGAATTTGTAGTTTTGTTGTAGAACTTGTCGCGCGGTTTGATGAACTTGTAGAACTTGTGATTTTTGAACTATTTTGATAGTCGCTTGGTCGGCTTATGATTACCGTCTTTTTCCGCTTATTCGGCAATGTATTTTCATTCTATTTTATTACCGTTTTGTTGGTATTGGCTTGTCGCTTGCGTTTGTTTACCATTGTGTTGGTAATTTGACGAAGCCAAGTCGTGGCTTCACTATCGTTGCAGCCGTTTGTTATGGCGTTAACTTAGTCGGTTTCCGGGGTGATCAGTCCCGGGGTACCGTGTCGTTGTCCCGTTTAACATGTATTATAAAAAATTTGTTGTCGTGGGATGTATAAATGGGGGAGAGTAAGTTCAACAAGTGAGCATTAATCGACAGTTGAACAAGTCTATTGCAATGATAAGTATTTAACAAAAGTAAGTTATTTAACAAGTCTTACTTAGCTTGTCAAATCGCCTAGTCGGCGTGTTTGAACTAAGAATAAAATCTTCTTAAGTTGCCTGCATTCCAGGTTCTCGGGACTTCCTTGCCATCGAGCCCCTCCAATTTGTAGACGCCCCTGCCAATCACTTCTTTGACCCTGTAGGGGCCTTCCCAGTTTGCCGCCAGCTTACCTTCCCCTTGAGTCGGCAGCCCAATGTTGTTGCGCCGCAGAACGAGGTCATTTTGTTCAAATTCTCTCCTGAGTACTTTGGCGTTGTAGCGCAGGGCTATTCTTTGCTTTAGTGCTACCTCTGACAAATGGGCCATCTCTCTAGCCTCATCTACTAGGTCCTTTTCTACAACTTCCTCCACTCCCTCCAGAAGTAATCGTGGGCTCGGCTCGCCGACCTCCACGGGTATCATAGCATCCACCCCGTACGTCAGGCGGAAAGGGTTTCTCCTGTGGACGATTGCTCAGTCGTTCGGTAAGACCAAAGAACTGAGGCGAGTTCATCATCCCATGCACCCTTTTTATTATCAAGCCGCTTCTTGAGGCCTAGCAAGATGACCTTGTTTGTGGCCTCAACTTGGCTGTTCGTCTGGGGATGCTCCACAGATGAGAACTTTTGCTTTACGCCTAAACCGGCGAGGAACTCTACGAACTTCTTGTCAGTGAACTGCGTCCCATTATCAGAGATAACGACTTCTGGGATGCCGAATCCAGTTATCACCTGTCCCCACATAAACTTTTGACAATTGGATGAGGATATACTGGCCAGCCAGTGGCTCCGCCTCTATCCACTTGGTGTAGTAGTCGATAGCAACTATGAGATACTTGACTTGCCCCGGACCAACCAGAAGGGTCCCAAGAGGTTGACTCCCCACTGTGAGAAAGGTCAGGAAGACGTCAACGGGCTTAGCTCGGAAGCCGGCGCCTTATGGAAATTGTCATTCTCCTGGCACTTGATGCATTTCCTTACGAATTCTTTGGAGTCCTTCATCATTGATGGCCAGTAATAACCGGCTCTGATGAGCTTTCTTGCTAGGGCTTTGCCCCCGATGTGATGACCGCAGCACCCCTCATGGACCTCTCTAAGCACATAGTCCATTTGGTCAGGGTGTAGGCACTTCAACAAAGGTTGGCTGAGTCCCTTTCTAAACAACTGTCCTTGTATGGTCGCGTATTTGGCTGCCTCCCTTCTCAACGCTTTGGTCGTCTTCTTGTCGTCGGGGAGCTTGCTGCTTTCCAAAAAGACAGTGATCGGGTCCATCCAGGAGGGATTTATTTTTGTCAAGTGGAGGGTGACTGCTGGTTCCTTTATCAAACCCTGAATGAGAGACCGGTTGCCGACCCCTGGTTTTGTGCTTGCTAGCTTGGACAGGAGGTCCGCCCGTGTGTTCCTTTCTCTCGGAACGTGTTGGATCGTGACCTCCTCAAATTGTTTGCTCAACTCTTTAACCTTCTCCAGATATTTCTGTAACAAGGAGTCTCTGGCTTGGTAGGTCCCGTTGACTTGAGAAGTGACGACCTGCGAGTCACTGCATACTTCTAGCCTGGTGGCGCCGACTTCCCGTGCTAAGGTTAAGCCGCCTAGAAGGGCCTCGTACTCTGCTTGATTGTTTGATATCGGGAACTCGAACTTGATCGACTGTTCATATATGACTCCAGCGGGGCTCTCCAAGATGATCCCGGCACCTCCGAACGTCTGGTTGGTGGCCCCATCTACGTGGAGCATCCACCGTATGCTCGTTGTCTCGGTTGGGTCCCCTGTTACTTCTACCAAGAAATCGGCCATGGCCTGTGCCTTAATCACATGCCTGGGCTCATATTGCAAGTCGTACTGGGACAGCTGGATGGCCCAAGTCATCATTCTTCCCGCTAAGTCGGGTTTCTGTAGTATCTGGCAGATTCCCTGGTCTGTCCTCATGACCACCTGATGACCTTGGAAGTACTGTGGTAATCTACAGAAAGAGATTAGGAGTGCGAGTGCCAACTTTTCTAATTTGCTGTATCTCAACTCTGCTCCTTGCAGTGCTTTGCTCACGAAGTAAATTGGTTGCTGAACCTTCCCTTCTTCCTGTACCAAAACTGCCGCCATAGCTTCATCCGTTATGGCTAAATACAGGTAGAGCGGTTCTCCAACCTTGGGCTTCCCGAGAACGGGTGGTGTTGCAAGGATCTCTTTGAAATGCTTGAATGATTCTTCACACGATGGGGTCCATTCAAACTCTATCCCCTTTTTCATAAGGTTGAAAAATGGTAGCGCCCTAGCAGCCGACGCTCCGGCATGTCGGCTGGCGTCCAAGCAAACAGGTCGCTGTTAGCCCTGATCATTTCTATTAGGGGCTCCTTCAGGTTGTGTGGGAGATTTCTGTTCATGAAGGTGAACTTCTCCTCTGTGTCGCCAGCTCTGAATTTCTCTAAGTTACCTTCCGGTTCGGGTCTGGGTTTGTCATCGACTCTAGCGTCCAGGTCGGCAAGGAATACTCCCGATGCTTCCTTGGACTTCTTCCTTAATGAGAGACTGGCATTGTCGCAAGCGACTGCCATTTCCAAGTCTCCTTTTATGGATCCCACGGATCCGTCATCAGCGATGAACTTCATTACCAACATTTTTATACTGATCACTGCCCCGAGATCGTTGATGGTCTTCCTTCCTAGGATGACGTTGTAGGCCATGGAGTCTCGCAGAACCACGAACTCAGCCATTACCGATCTCCGCCCCTGTCCTAGTCCTACGGATATCGGCAGGGAGATTATCCCGTCTGGCTTGATGAAGTGGTCGCCTAAGCCTACAACACCGTGTTGTGGGTCTTTAAGTCGGCATCCCGTAGACCCAAAACATTGAACACATTGCAGAACATGATATTCGAGTCAGCCCCGGTGTCTACGAGGATCCGCTTGATGAGGCCGGTTCCTACTCTGGCCGTGATGACCATGGGAGGGCTTTCCGTGACCTCCTCAAACCACTGTTCTTCCGGACTGAACGAGATGGGTAGAAACCTCTTGGGGCTTTGCGCAGAAGATGAGGAAACCGCCAGGACTTTAGCGTCTTTCTTGTGTGTTGACTTCGACCTTGGGGCGCGTCTCTTGCTGTTACCACGTTCACTATGGTAAGGCCGTGTTCGTTGTCGTCCGGCTCATGACGTCGCTTCACTGCGCGGGTCTTGTCCTCTCCTTCACGGTCGCGATCTCGTCTCCTCGGTTCCCTGATGAGGTGGGAGAATTCAGCTAGTTTCCCGTCCCGGATCGCTTGTTCTAACGCGTCCTTCAGGTCGAAGCAATCCTGCGTCTTATGTCCATAGCCCTTATGATAGTCACAATAGAAGCTCTTGTTCCCCCGGTTCGGTCCTTTAGAGGTCGGGGCTTCGACAAAATTCCCTTCTCGGCTATCTGTTGATAAACTTCTATGATGGGGCGGTGAGAGGGGTGTAATTGGTGAACTTCCCGACCCGAGAAAATGGCCTGGATGTCTTGCCTGGACCGCCGTCTCTGGCGTGCTCCTTCTGCCTTTCTCCACCCCCGTGCTGCCGAGGTTGATTGTAGGAGGGCTGCCGCTTATTGGCAGCCACGACTTGACTGACTTCTTCATCGTTGATATATTCCCTGGCTACGCTTTGGATTTCCTGCATCGTCCATACCGGCTTCGTGGTGAGATGCTTCCTGAAGTCCTCGTTCAGAAGTCCATTCATCAAACATAGGCTAGCTACCGAATCAGTTAGCCCGTCGATCTCCAAGCACTCGTCGTTGAACCAGTCTAGATATTTTCTAGTTGGCTCGCCGGATCTCTGAGTCACCCCGAGTAAATTGATCGGGTGCTTTGCCTTTGCGATTCTGGTAGTAAATTGGGCTAGGAAAGCGTGGCTAATATCTGAAAACCTGGTAATAGAGCCCTGTGGGAGGCTGTTAAACCACCGTATTGCAGGTCCTGCCAGAGTGACCGGAAACGCGTGACACCTTACTTCGTTGCCTACTCCCTCCATGTTCATTCTGGCCTCGAAGGCCGTAAGATGTTCCTGGGGGTCCTGGGTTCCGGCGTACCTCATGTCCGTCGGCTTATCAAAGTGCTTTGGTAGCCGGACCTCGAGGATGGAACGATGAAACGGGGTTGCGCTCATTATCACGGGTCACCGTGTTCTCCTCGGCCTTCCCCCGCCATCTTCCTGGTCTCGCTCTGTGGCACGTCTCCTTTCCGGCCGGGTGTATATCACGGGGTCGCGGCGTCTTCTTGGGCATCCCTCTTCATCCCGGGTGCTCTCGGATTCAGATCGTGGGCTAGGCGTTCGCCGGGAGTGACTTCTCGGAGGAGAACGGGAGTACCTTGCTTCAGGAGTTCGTTGACGACATTCCTGGTCTGCCAGCTGGCGCTCCAGGTTCTGCATCCTGTGACGCAGTTCTTGCATTATTCTGGCACTGTTGCTGCCTGTTCCCCAAAGGGGCGTCCTTCTTGAGATCATGAAGACGTTTCGGTCCGTCGTGGAGGGGACCTCGTGCGCTCCCGGGAGGAAGCCACGGAGGCTTCCCCTCTGTGCTCGGCCCCGCGGCCTGGTTCTCCAGGACCTAGTACAACGTCCATTCAGGCAGTTCCCACAGACGGCGCCAATGTTCGGTAGCTCGGTTACCGGGCGGTTCGGGGTGGTACTACGGTTGGTGAGATGGGATATCGCCTGGTTCCGGGTTGCTGGGTCGGATGAGGAGTAGTCGACGTCTCGAGCTCTTCGTGTGGAGAGGGGGGTGTCACCTGCAAAGACACTCCGACGCTCTAGTCAGTTAAGTGTGCAGCGAAAAAGGGGTAAGGTGATGTGTGTGACGTACCTGGGGGGAGTGGTAGGACCCTCCCCATATATACCGTGTCAGAGGTGGGTCCCGCAAGGGCAGACCCACCTTCCTCGAAGCTTCCCCCTACAGCTGTAGTAGAGAGCTGTCAAGGACGCGTGTCCAGGTCGGTGACTGAGCGCCTCGCAGCCGACCGTTCGGGTCGGGTGGCCTATGGATCCGGTCGGCTCGCGTGATGTCTGGGCCAGGCCATAACAAAAGTTTTAAAAATAGCAATTAAAATATATTTTTTATTTTTATGATTATAATTTTTTTATAAATACTTGAAGAGTATAATAAATATAAATTTATAAAGACTTAAAGAATATAATAAAAATAAATTAATTGATAACTTATTAAAATTTAAAAATAATAGTTAATTTAACGTAAAATAAAATTTTAAAAAAATATTTATTATAAAAATAAAAAAATTTAATTAATTTTTATATAATTATTTATTTTTTATTAAATTAATTAGTTTAACTTATAATTTATCAATTAAATTAATAAATTAGTAATTTAATAGTTTGATTGATTTTATTATTGATTCGATTTTGATAACTATTGTGATGATAAATAATGGTGATAGAATTTGCAGCATTATTCAATGTAGCAAACATTATGAAAAAGATTGCAGGTAATTGCTACGAGTAATTGTTAGAGCAATGATATCTCAATTCATTGTATATCTATCAAAGATTGGTCCTAAAGTTCAGGAACTGGTTATAACAAATACTAGTAGAATTTATAACGAGTCACATCAAATGAGGATAGTTTAGTAGTTTAATAAACATATTAAATTATTTACACACTTCTTCTATGCAACTAAAATAATTCTCTAGGAGAATATATGTTGAACTGCTTACTATATTTATCTGCTGAATGCTAATAATAAATATTTAATCCTTTTCCTGAATCATGTTCCTAGCTATAAGAGGTTATTTTCATAATTATCAGTCATAAATCAAAATGCTTGACTTTTATCATAACTTTATCTGAATCAGGTAGAAGAATTCTTCTTTCATATGTGAATATAAGATGCAAGTTCTTTAGCTAATTTACACATTACGGTACGTTAAAGGATATGAAATGAAACTCATTAATTAGTAATTACTTTGAAGAAGGGGATAAAGATTTACATCAAGCAAACCATTAAAGTTGTATTCCAAAGATCTTACAATTCACAAACCCTATTTAGAAAGACTTATTCAGCTATATATCTTAATTAATTTTTGTATATATAATCTTTTATTTGAAAACTCTTTCTTACAATATATAATTCACAAATACCGAAAATTTTTATCTATTTATCATAAATATATCTTATTTTTATTTCCATCTCATTCATTTAATAAGTTGTTAAATTAAAATTTTAAATTTGTTTGGACATTTTTTTTGCATGTCACTTTAACCTTTTTTTTCTTTTTTTTTTTTAATAAAAAATACTAAAGGACTATTAGAATTTATTATTTTTTGTATTTATTTTTAGTTGTCAATTTAATTCTTTTATTTTAGTAATCTAATAATATATTTTAACATATATTTTTAAATATTAATAGTTAATTAATAACTAAAAATAATACATTCGGATGATCCTCTAGTATTTTCTTTTAGTTATAATCTCACCCTTTTAATCCTTTTTTGGTAATTACCACTACAAAAAATTACCAGAATAGCGACCGATTTTGATGGTCGCTAAAATCTTAGTCGCTAATTAAAAAATAGTGATCAACTTTGGTCGCTAACCGTTAGCGACCGATTTTTGAACAAGGCCATCAAACCCTCACCAAAGAGTATCGGTCGCTAAATGGTGGCCAAATTTTTCGTCGCTAAATCGGTCACTAAATGGTGACTAACTTTTCGGTCACTAAATCAGTCGTCGATGCCTGATTTGAAAATCTAAAATCGGTCGCTAATTCCTAAACTAAAAATCTAAATCAGTCGCTAAATCGGACGCTGTTTATAATCTTATAATTATAAATTTTTACTAAGTTCACATTTACCACTATTAAAACTTATTTTTCATAAATAATTAAATTTTTACAAAATATAAAAAGAATCAAACATAACTCAAATTTTCAAATAAATATAAAAAATATTCACAATGTCTACATAGAAATAAAAAATTTAAAATATTCAAAATTCCTAAATATATCAAATTTATGATCCACAAGCTAGACTAAAACATGGTAAAAATAATTCATGAACAACATAACTCTGCTCTATTTAGCTTGTACACTCCGATATAACTCGAGCCTCTTTTAAGGACACCACGTCTTCCATAATTGCAGGATCCTCATTTAGCAATGATGAAAATTGACAACTGCTTTTGCTGTAAAACAATATATCAAGATCAAATTAAAAACAACACAAGAACATTAAAAAAATAATGTTCACTAAATACATGAAAGTATTGGAAAGAGGGATGGATAGCTTACATCCATTTTGCCTAGCTCGGTGAAAAAGTGATTAGAGTTAAGTACGATTTTGGTAATGTAGAGACCAAAAATTTATTTCGTCCCCGACCTTTTTTTTGCTACAAAATGGTCCCAAAGGTTTCAGTTTGTTTTAAAATCATCATTTTTACCAAATTTTAAATTTTTATTCCAAACAGAGACCTAACTAAAAAAAACGTTGAATAAGGGGGAAGGGTTTCAATTCACGCTGGTTCAGTTTAGGGAAGGGAAGAGGGGACAAAAGAGGGGGAAGGGAAGGTGGGGAAGGGAAGGGGAAGGGCCACCGCTGCTGCTCCTCGCCGCCACCCCCGCTACTCCTCTCCCCTTCGCGCTAACCTCAGAGCCACCGCGACCCTCTCCCCTCCTTCCCTGTCTTGGACCTCCTCGAACCAAAGCTCACCCCCGGCGAGGAGCTGTCAAAATACTCCTGTTGTCCATCAGCGGCGAGGCATCTACGACCTTTTGTGACGAGGAATCTGAAGAAGGCAGCTGGTCCGAGACTGATGCGACGCTGGCGGCAAGGGAGGAGGAAGAGGCAGACGATGGCAGCGGCGGCGATTGCGGAGTCTCGGTGGTGGATTTGGGCTGGGCGCCGCGGACAACTTGAGCCCATGGAGACTTGTTCCGCGCTTTTGATTCCATTGAAGAAGAAGACGATGCTGTTTCACTTCTATTTCTTCTGTTTTTGTTTCTGATTTCATTGAAGAAGAAGAAGAAGAATGTTTTCTGTTTTTTATTTTCATAATTCAGGTTATTATTTTGCTTTCAATTTCTATTTTTGGTTTGATTCTAGATTAGTTTAGTTGGATGTTGATTTTCTGTTGGTGGATTTTATGAAATGGTTATTGTTGTTGGTTTGATTCTGTATTTGGTTTGATTCTGGATTACTTCTGCTTCTTATTTTGCTTTTGTTGTTGCTCTGATTTCATTATCCATTGTTGTTGTTGGTGTTATTCTTCTAGTTGTTGTTGTTTTACTGCTTCTGCTTTTTACTTTTACATTCTGCTTCTGAGAGGAAACCTAAAAGACTGAAAAGAGCAGCTAGTAAAGCTCTTAAGGGAGAATTTCGACCTCTTCGCCTAGAAAGCTGCCGATATGCCCAGCATAGATCCCGGCTTAATGTGCCACAAACTAGTAGTGTACCCTGGATCTCGACCAATACAGCAAAAACGCAGAAAGCTCGGTCTGGAAAGATCACAAATCGTGGAGGAACAGGTGCAAGCCTTGCTAGAGGTAGTGTTCATAAGGGAGGTTAAGTACCCATCGTGGCTGGCCAACGTCGTATTGGTAAAGAAGCCAAATGGAAAGTGGCGGATGTGTGTAGATTACACCATCCTCAATAAAGCCTGCCCAAAAAACCCCTATCCCCTCCCAAACATCGACACCCTGGTCGACGCGTCGTCAGGATACAAGTACCTTTCCTTCATGGACGTCTACTCAGGGTACAACCAGATTCCAATGCACCAACCCGACCAAGAGAAAACCTTGTTCCTAACCCTGAAAGCAAACTACTGCTACGTAGTAATGCCGTTCGGACTAAAGAATGCGGGGGCCACATACCAGAGGTTAATGAACAAAGTATTCGCCGACCACATCGGGAAGCTGATGGAAGTCTATGTGGACGACATGCTAGTAAAAACCCCAAAGGAGGAAACACTGCTGCTTGACCTTGCCGAAGTATTCGGTACCATAAGAAAGCCCGGGATGAGGCTAAACCCCACAAAATGCACCTTTGTGATAGAAGCCGGCAAATTCCTAGGGTTCATGCTTACCCAGAGAGGCATTGAAGCAAACCCAGACAAATGCCAAGCCATACTCAACATGAAAAGCCCGACCTGTGTGAAAGAGGTTCAGCAGCTAAATGGAAGACTAGCAGCCCTGTCCAGGTTCCTAGCTGGATCAGTACTAAGATCTCTCCCCTTCTACGCAATACTAAGGAAAGGAAAGAAGTTCAAGTGGACTCTAGAGTGTGAGAAAGCCTTTCAAGACTTCAAATCATTCCTAGGACAACCACCCATCCTGACTTGACCTCAACAAGGAGAAGAACTGATACTATACCTCGCCGTTGGAAGTCATGCGATAGCATCAGCCCTGGTCAGAGAGGATGGCAATCGACAACAACCAATCTACTTCGTTAGCAAGACCTTATAGGGGGCCGAACTAAACTACCAAAAGATAGAAAAGTTTGCTTACGCCCTCATACTCACCTCTCGGTGACTCCGACCATACTTTTAAGCCCACACCATCAAGGTACAAACTAATCAGCCCATGAAAGGCATCTTGCAGAAAACAGACTTGGTCGATTTGTCTGAATTCGACCTCAAGTACGAAGCTCGCACTGCCATCAAATCCCAGTACTTGGCTGACTTCGTTGCAGAGTACACAGACACCCTGGGGACCCCATAGAATGGAACCTCTACGTCGACGGCTCATCGAACAAAGCCGAAAGTGGAGCATGCATTATCTTAGAAAGTGACTAAAGGACCCAACTCGAACTCTCCTTAAGATTTGAGTTTCCAGCTTCAAATAATCAAGCAGAGTATGAAGCCTTGCTAGCGGGCTTGAAGCTGGCTAAAGAGGTCGGAGCACAAAAGCTTACCATCTTCAGCGATTCACAGGTAATCACCTCACAGATAGAAGGAAGCTACCAGGCAAAGGATCCCACTATGAAGAAATACCTGGACAAGACCTGAGAACAGCTCGGAGACTTCAGAGAATATGAGATCCAACACATACCTAGGGAGCAAAATGCCCGAGCGGACGCGCTGTCTAAACTAGCCAGCACCAAGTCAGGAGGTAACAATAGAAACCTCATCCAAGAAACCTTGTAGTACCCATCAACCTCAAGGGAAGAAAAGGTTTTAAACATATCAGACCAGGAGCAAGGGTGGATGACCCCCATAATCAACTACCTCAAGTCTGAAATACTTCCCACAGAAAAGAAGAACGCAAAAAGGCTAATACGGGAAGTGCAATATTACACCTTGGTACACGACATCCTATACATAAGAGGAATTTCAACACCCATCTTAAAGTGCGTCCCGACTTCTGCCACAAAAGAGGTCCTGGAGGACGTTCACAGTGGCATGTACGGCAATCACCTCGGGACATGAGCTCTAGCCAAGAAGGTACTCTGAACCGGCTTTTACTGGCCGACCTTACAGAAGGAAGTGATCGAGTTCGTCAAAACGTGCCCCCCATGCCAGAAGCACTCCAACTTCCATATTGCCCCACCTGAAGAGCTCATTTATGTCACCTCACCCTGGCTGTTCGCAAAGTGAGGTTCCCACTCCATCACCACGGACAATAGAACTCAGTTTATTGACACGTGCTTCAGGAACTTGGTCGCTGATCTAAAAATCAAGCACCAGTTCACCTCAGTAGAACACCCTCAAGCCAACGAACAGGCGGAGGCCGCCAACAAAGTCATATTGGCCGGGTTAAAGCGTCAATTAAAGGACGCAAGAGGAGCCTGGGCTGAAGAGCTCCCCTAAGTCTTATGGGCATATCGGTCAACACTTCACTCCACCACCGGGGAATCACCCTTCCGACTTGCTTACGGAATGGAAGCAATGTTCCCCATAGAAGTAGATGAGGGATCCCCTAGGGTAATATTCTACAATGAGGACACCCCCGGAGTACAAAAGGAAGAACTCGACCTTCTTCCAGAAGTTCGAGAAAAAGCTCGGATTAGAGAGGAAGCCCTGAAATGTCGAATGGCCTCTAGGTACAACCGGATGGTAATCCAACGAAGCTTCACTACCAATGACCTTATCCTAATCCGAAATGACATAGGAGCAGGTCGGTCAGGAGAGAGAAAGCTAGCAGCTAACTGGAAAGGACCATACCGAATTATGGAAGTACTAGGAAAATGTTACTACAAGGTGGCCGACCTCCAAGGGCGGGAGCTCCCGAGATCATGGCACGCCTGTAACCTAAGAAGGTACTATAGCTAGAAAAAGGTCTTGAGCCAAGGTGTGCTCTTTTTCCCACTAAAGGGTTTTTTAATGAGGCATCAGGCTAAGACCTCAAGGCGGCCCGACTCGCATGGTAAGCCCCACACATGTACATACTCTTACTTACACTTTAATTTATTGCATTTTACTTTAATAAACACAAAGATTCCCTAAAAAAGTTTCCTACCAAGGCGCATTAATTTATGCAAAATTCATCGCCCGACCAGGAAAGGTCGGCAAGGTGAAGCGACGAGATCCAAATTAATGTGAGAAGTTATAAAAGAAGCTCGTATAAAGCGACCTGACGAGGTCGGATAAAAAACGGGAATGCTAAAAATAACTTGAAAAGGCTTGACAGAGAAGTCAGACCAACTAAAGGATCACTAAAAAGGGAACAGGGCCTTCCTAACTAGGTGAAGGTCGAAAAAAGTTGAAAAACCTAGTGGCAAAATTGCTAAGCTAAAAGGTAGGAGTCCAAAAAGAACACCACTTAAAAAGCAAAAGCAGTCATAAACCCAAACAAGGCTAAAAGATCGTCCAGATAAACTAAAAGGTAAAAGGTTCAGAACAGAACACTACCTAGAAAGCTATTGGAAACCGACTAAAAGGGTGCAACACGAAACAACAAGTTGCGAGGACAAAATCGCCAAAAGCAGAATGAAAGCGCCTCGAAAAAGTTGTCAACACAACTAGAAGATGCGCAGACCAATAAGCGAATGTAGAAGTTCATGAAAAGAACACTACCTCGAGATCATCAGAAAGGATGCTGGCCAGGAAAAGCCTAAAACCTTATCCTAAGACATGGCTCACAAAGGGACACCATCCCAGGACAAAGGCCATAAAAAGATGACACAACAACCAAAAGATAAAGGCATTCCGCAAAACTTGTCCAACACACCACCAGAACAGTCAAAACAAGGAAATTTCAAAAAGATAGACATTAAAGACTCAAAGGTTACACAACGACAACCCAAGAGTAAAAGTGTTTGTTTAAAAACTAAGAAGTTGCTAGAAAGCAACTGCAAGTGTCAAGAGAATTACTCAAAAAAAGATACAGTATAAAGTTTAAAGGTCCACAAGTCGGACCATAGCAACACATGATTAAAAGAGCAGTAAAAAAGAGAAGTCACAAGGGATCCAGATTTGCCCCCGTCGCCACATCCCGAGGAGCTAGAGGAATGACTGAAATTGGGACAGCTCCGACGACACCATCCAGGCCGTTCAAGATCTCCACATCAGGTGCTGCCTCAGGTCGGGATGTCTCACCAGAAGGGGCTGTAGAAGCCTTGATCGTCGAGTTAGAAGGAGGAACCTCATCATCATCAGGGGCAGGCACAATCTTGCCATCCTCCACAATATTGTCCATGCTAAATAAGGTGAGGTCAGTATCAGGAGTAAGAACCCGGACCTGAGCTTTCAAATTCTCGTATAGAGCTGTCATACCATTCACTATGTGGCCTTGGCGCTCGGCGTAATCATCGTAAGAAGACTGGAGTTTTTCCCTTGCCTCCAGAAGCTCGCCATAAGTCCGGGTGTAGCTCTCCTTGGCCTTCTTCGCCATATCTTCAGCTAAATTGGCAGCCGCCTCTGCCGCAGTAACCCGGGCCTTCTTCTTCTCCAAAGACAGCTCCAGCCCAACATTCTTCGCCTTCAGCTCAAGCCTCAATCCCTCTACCCTATCATAATTAGTCATAGCTTTCCCAAGAAAGGCACTAGTAGCATGGATACGAGATTTCTTGAACTCCATCAACAGAGCAGTGCTAAGGTTGACCATCCGGATACTGTTGCTGGATATAAAATCAAGATGGTGGAGAATGGACACATCATCAGTCGAAACGAAGTCATACGGGGCGATATGCTTCGCAGCAAAAGCTACACCATCAAAATCCTTCTCATCTAGATTATAAGCACCAGCAGTCCTCGACCTCTTGGGAGAAGGTCCAGATGAAGAAGGGGAAGAGGCAACACCAAAAGTCGCTAGAGGCAGATCAGTAGAGGCCACCGAAACTCGAGGGGTTGAGATGATCTTCCTCGGACCCTGAGGACCAGAATCCGGCTTCTTCGGTAGGATCTGAGAAGAACCCTCCCCCGACGTCTTCTTTGTAGGAAGACGGGCACTACCTAGCTCGGAACGGAGAAGAGCAGGATTCCCTAAAAACTTTTTTGTATCCAAATGAGGAGGCTCCCCCCAATTCTCCTCCAAGACACCCACAAAGGCCATCTCTACCTCATCTAGACTCTCCCACGAATACTTAAGAACTACAGGCTCCTCTTGCCACCAAAGGGAAAAGGTGGGTTCCTTATTCTCATCAAGAAAAAAGGGATGAACATCATCCACAGCTCGAACCTTAAAGAAGAAATTCTTAAAATAATGAAAGGAGTCATCAAAAATAGAAAATACCTTTTTACCCTGGGTAGCACAGAAGGAGATGCAAGAAGCCTTTTTCTTGGCCGCCCCTGGCTTGGTCAGCACGAACAGATAGAGAAAAAGACTAAGGGAAGGTCGGACACCCAACTCCTGGCACAGTAGCTAAAAATTTTTCATAAAAGCCCAAGAGTTGGGATGAAGTTGAGAAGGGTCAAGGTTGCAGTTCCAAAGGAGGTCGGTCTCAAACTCAGTAAAGGGAAGGGTAATACCTAACTTGGTAAAAAAGCAATCATATGCATAAAAGAAGGGACGCTCCGCCCGACTTAAGGGAGGAAAACTGACCCTCTCTTTAGGGTCGGGCGACACCAGCTCGTAGTTCTTCTCATCCTCCCTATTCTTACAGACCCTATGATACCTCCTAAACTTCTCACAGTACTCCCGATCTGCTACAGAAACACATTCTAATACCACAGAATCTAGCCAGTCAGCCATACCAGTGGGAACCTTTGTAGACATTTCAACAATATTCCTACGAGTAGACATAGAAACTACACCTACAGCAAGAAAATAAAAGGAGTGTCACAACCAAACAACTCGGCTAGAAATAGGAAGATGAAAAAGCAATCAGCAAATAGAAACATGGCAGCAAAAGGGCGTCCCAAGGTTCACAAAAAATAAAGTACCACCGCGAACCCGGAAACACCCTTTGGAGGCAATGCAGACACAAAGAAGAAGAAGCACAAAGAAATAAAAAATCAAAAGCCCTAGTCCTTTCAACAAACAATAAAGATGAAAAGATCAAAACTTTAAAATGAAAAATAGAAGCATGTAGCAGAAACAAAAAGTGGATCACGACCATGAAAAAGAAATGCAAAGTGCACAAAACAGGGTACCAACCTGCAAACGAGAAGAAGCAGTAGCAAACGAATGCACAGCAAAATCATGGATGGTCCACACCAACAAGCGCCTCGAAGCCACAGGAAAAGGAAAAAATCCTGGGGCAAATTAAAGTAAAAGAAGGATTTTTCTCTCAGAAAGTAAAAGAAAACAGATGGAAGCAAGAAACTGAAGAATGCAAAACCCCTTTGATTTCAAACCAGATACAAAGAGGGAAACGAAACGGCAAAGGAATGAAAGCCCAATTAAAAGGCTTTAAAAGCGCACGCAGATATCGAAGAAACTGCCATACTCGAAAAGGGTGCAACATTTAAAAGCAAAACGCTTTGCGTTTCGAAACAGCATTAAAAATGCAAAGCTCACCCGAATGGAGCAACAGCACCTCGGGCACGGACAACAAGGATATGCTTTAGCTCGACTTTCCCCTTCGAAGCTCGGGAACGAGCACAACCTCGGGAAAAGGTCAGAGCTTAAGCAGGGGCACTGTTCATACACTGGTCCGAGCTATAAGGGCCAAGTTGGTTGAAAATAAAGGGACCGACCTCATGAAAGGTTGGCCTGCCACCGACCTCTTCATAAAGAGCTCAGACGATCGCCACAGAGGCCCAAGGAGGCCCAAAGTGAAAGAACCTCCACCTACCAGAAGGCGGTTGGCCAAATATATGATCACACCCACAAAAGATAAGATAAGATAACAAGCTTATCTCAAAGTGGGACCGTCAAACACCACTATAAATACACTGGAGCACCCAGGTCTAACTCATACTCCAATTCTACATAAAACCTACCTAAAGCCCGTACTGACTTAAGCATCGGAGTCTCTTGCAGGTACCACCACCCCCCGGTGATCAAGGATCAGTAGCACCTCAAGCTCCAACAAGTCGTACACAACAGGCCCAACAAGACCGGAAGATCTTGTCCGAGATCGACTTCAACGTTTCAGGTAACCCTCGGAACAATTAGGTTGGGTCCTACTCCCCATAATCCATCATAAATAGATTACGATCATCATGGCCCGATCTATACTCTCCTTCAATCATGAATTTTTGAAATCATAGGTTAAAAATTATTTTACTTTGATTAAAATATGATTTTAACTTGAGAGATAAACTTGATTTACTATTAACAAGAAAAAACTAATGTCCTACAACTAAACCTTGCTTGTTGGACTTTTCCTTATCATATCATCTTCATTATATATATATATATATATATGATTGATTACTTGATGAGCTTGTTCTTGAATTTGATGTGTAAATCTTCATGTAAAAATCTATTTTTACCCGCTATAAAATATTAAACTTTTTACGTCAAAACTTTATATCTATCAAAATCATTCGTCAAATTAGATGTTATTGTTGGGAAAACCTCAACAAAGGTTCAAATAAGAACTTGTCTAACAGCAGAAGCACTAAAAATAATTTTTTCACAACCTGTGCGATTAAATAGGCAACTCCAAAGATACTCCAAACAGCAAATATAATGACAGAAATTAAATAATCAGACACCAGAATTTTAACGTGAAAAAACCCCCCAAAAGAGGGACAAAAAACCCACGGGACCTAGTCCAGTAAAATCTTCTACTATCAGAATAATGGGTACATTAAGCAGTCTTCCTAGTGACACTAGGACATCTTAACAATCAACAAAATACATCATCAAAACTGATGGAATCAACATAAACCTTCCACAAAGTGGGTATCTCAAATCAGACAAAAGAAAAGGCAATACAATTAGCAAGTTATATCCTAATGTTCATCTCTACACCAGAAATAACATACTAAAATTTCATAAGAAATGGAGCAAGTTTACCGGTTTAATTGGATAAAAAATGGCTTGTCATTTTCCCTCAATTTTCTTCTTCTTCTCGCTGTCGAAGCCCCTGCTTCATTTTTTCTTTGTTTTCAAAAGAGAGTCTCTTTCTCTCTCTCCATTTCACTGTGGCTTTTGCCACTTTCTTCATTTATTCATTCATTTATTTTTGTTTTTAATATGTGGGCCCCACTTAGTTGGGACCCACCAACAAATCTTTCCCTCACCAACTCAAGTGGGGATAGGCTGCTCTACCAAGCCCACCTTCTCTTTGCAGGAATCAAACTTCACTGCAGGTAAACTCTTAGTCATCATGTCTAAACCATACTCATCAGTATGGATCTTCTCAAGTGCATATGACTTCATCTCAAGTGCTTGACGTATCTAATGATACCTCACCTCTATGTGCTTCGATCTGGAATGAAACGTCGGATTCTTGCTAAAATGGATAGCACTCTGACTGTCACAAAATAATACAAACTTCTCTTGATTGATGCCTAACTCTTGTAGAAATTTCTTCATCCACAAGAGTTCCTTAGAAGCTTCAACAACAGCAATGTATTTTGCCTCTGTAGTAGACAAAGCAACACATTTCTGAAGTCGAAATTGCCACAACACAGCTCCCCCTGCAAAAGTCATCATATAACCAGAAGTGGACTTCCTTGAATCAAGATCCCCAGCCATATCTACATCTGTGTAACCATCCAATACAGGTTGGCCACTCCCAAAGCATAAACAAACTCTAGAAGTACCATTAAGGTATCTGAGAATCCACTTCACTACTTGCCAGTGTTCCTTGCCAGGATTAGAGAGAAACTGACTAACAACTCCAACGACATGAGCAATATCCGGCCTGGTGCAAACCATAGCATACATCAAACTGCTAATTGCAGATGCATATAGAATCTTCTTTATTTCTGCTTTTTCTTTCTCACTTGTAGGACATTGCTGCGAACTCAGCTTGAAATGACTAGCAAGTGGAGTACTAACAGGTTTGGAATTACACATGCTAAACCTCTCTAAAACCTTCTCAATATACTTCTGCTATGACTACCACAGTCTCTCATTCTTTCTATCACGAGTGATACTCATGCCAAGAATTTTCTTTGCAAGACCCAAATCCTTCATAGAAAAGGATCTGTTCAAGTCTTTCTTAAGACTTTCAATCGTTTAGTGTCATGAACAACAATCAATATGTCATCAACATAAATCAAGAGAATTATAAAATCACCATCAGAGAATTTCTTAACATATACACAATGATCAGAAGAAGTCTTACTATACCCATGACCTTCCATGAAGGAATCAAACTTCGTGTACCACTGCCTTGGCGCTTGCTTCAGCCCATATAAGCTCTTCTTCAACTTGCATACAAGATGCTCCTTTCCTTTAACCTCGAAACCCTCTGGTTGCTCCATATAAATTTCTTTATTTATGTCACCGTGAAGGAATGCAGTCTTCACATCAAGCTGCTCAACTTCTAAATTCAAACTAGCTGCCAATCCAAGCACAACTCGAATAGAAGACATCTTCACAACTGGAGAGAAAATCTCCTCAAAATCAATACCTTTCTTTTGCTCAAAGCCTTTCACATCCAATCGAGCTTTGTACCTTGGCCGTGAGACATTTTCATCTGCTTTCAATTTGAACACCCATTTATTCTTGAATGCTCTCTTACCTTTCGGCAACTTCACCAATTCAAACGTATGATTCACATGCAAGGATTTTATTTTTTCTTGCATGGACTTCAACCAATCTTTCTTATGCTCATCAGACATAACTTCCTGGTAGCTCTCTGGCTCCCCAGTCTCAGTGTTCATCACATACTCATGAGGAGAGTATTTCTGAAAAGGATGACGCTCTCTAGTAGATCTTCTCAATTTAGGCTCAACTGGTGATTCAGGTGGAACTTCAACATCTAATGGAACTTCTACATCTGGCACCTCAGGTTGAGGTGTAGGTTTATCATGCAAATCATCACCAAAATCAACTTGTACATCTCCCCCATCAATAGGAGGTCTAGTGGAAGGATCAGGTTCATCATTAGCAGAATGTCTAACAGTTATTGACTTATCTGTCTTCTCAAGATCTTCAATAGTTTGGTCTTCAATCATATCTCGGCTTCTAATTATTTTCTTGCTCATCGGATCCCATAATTTGTAACCAAAGTCTTTGTGACCATAACCCATAAAAATACACTGCTTTGACTTTTCATCAAGTTTGGACCTTTCATCTCTTGGAATATGAAAAAAATCCCTACAGTCGAACACTCGCAAGTGACTATAGGAGACATCTTTCCCTCTCCAAACTTTCTTTGGAAAATCACCATTTAGTGGAACTAAAGGAGAAAGGTTTATCAAATCTACTGCAGTCCTCATCGCTTCACCCCAAAAGGATTTAGGCAACTTTGCATGAGAGAGCATACACCTAACTCTATCATTGATAGTGCGATTCATTCTCTCTGTAACTCCATTATGTTGAGGTGTCTTAGGAACCGTCTTCTCAAGCTTGATTCAATGTCCTTTACAATACTCTTCAAATGGACCCCTGTATTCACCAACATTATCTGTTCGAATACATTTCAATTTTCTTCCTGTTTCTCTTTCAACACTTGCATGAAAGTGTTTGAAGATTCCAAGCACATAGTCTTTAGATTTCAAAACAAAAGCCCATACTTTTCAAGAATAATCATCAATAAAAGTAACAAAATATGATGCACCACCTAGTTTCTTAGCATCCATAGTACAAACATCAGTGTGAACCAAATCTAGAACATGTAATCTCCTATGAGGTCCAGAACTATAAAATGTTACTCTAGCATGCTTTCCAACAAAACAATGAGTACAAGTATTTAAAGTTGTACCTTTCACTAGAAGTGAGTGCTTCTTGGCTAAGACGCTTAGTCCTTTCTCACTCAAGTGACCAAGACGTATATGCCATAAATCAGAAGAGGAATCATCAGCTACATTCACCTCTTCTTTGCACAACTTTTCTTGCAACCGGTAGAGAGTAGTGAGACTATTGTCTTCTTTAGAAACAATGAGAGCCCCTTTGGTAATCTTGCATTTTCCACTACCAAAGAAAGTGCAATACCCCTCTTGATCCAATGTCTTCACTGAAATAAGATTGAATCGCATGTTTGGCGCATGCCTAACATTCTTTGTAGGGCCCCACATCGGTTGGAGAGGGGAACGAAGCATGCCTTATAAGGGTGTGGATACCTTTCCCTAGCATGACGCGTTTTGACGAGTGAGTGTGGGGGCTCCGGCTATCATCCCTATCGTCAAAGGCAAAACGGTGAGGCCTTGTATGCCAAAGCGGACAATATCGTGCTAGCGGGTGGTCTGGACTATTACAGATGGTATCAGAGCCAGAGCCCGGATCGATGTGCCAGCGAGGGTGTTGGGCTCCCTTAGGGGGGTGGATTGTAAGGTCCCACATTGGTTGGGGGGGAACAAAGCATGCCTTATAAGGGTGTGGATACCTCTCCTTAGCATGACGCGTTTTGACGAGTGAGTGTGGGGGCTTCGGCTATCATCCCTATCGTCAAAGGCAAAACCGTGAGGCCTTGTATGCCAAAGTGGACAATATCGTGCTAGCGGGTGGTCTAGGCTGTTACATTCTTTAACTAAAACTTGCATCCTATGTTGGTTTCAAGCCACATATAACCCATACCAATGATATCACACACTCTTTTATCTCCCAATTTGATCTTACAAAAATTTTCAACAGTAAAAGAAGTGAAAATTCATGCCTCGGAGTGACATGACATGAGGCACTAGAGTCCATAATCCAAGTGGAATCGTCACAGATAAGATTCACATAATTTTCATCATATGTGATAAGAACATCTTCATAAACAATAACAGCAGTTTCTTTATAACTATCTTTACATTTGTCTTCATTTCTTTCCCTTGATTGTTCTCTTTTCAAGAACCTACAATACCTCTTGATATGTCCGAGCTTGCCACAATGGTGACAAATGAACTTCTTTCTTGGCTTGTACTTTTCTCTTGACTTGCTTCGACTCTCTAACCTGTCAGAATTGTGAGGTTTTCTACTTTGACTTCTCTTTCGTGACTTTGAAACAAGTGCTTCTGACTGGGAGGAGCATTAGCCAAACGTCGCTCTCTTCTTTTGGCTTCTTCATTCAACATGCTCTCTTTAACCATTGTTAACGTCAACTTTCCATTTGGAGCTGAGTTAGTCGGTGTCACAACTAGAACTTTTCAACTATCAGGCAAAGAGCTCAACAACAACAAAGCTTGCAACTCATCATTCAAAGTGATTTCATTATTTGTCAGTTGGTTCACCATCTCCTGAAAAGTGCTCAAGTGCTCCGACATTGATTTGCCTTCAATATACTTCATATTAACAAGCTTCCTAATAAGAATGCTTTATTTTGCACATTCTTCCTCTGATATATCTCTTTTAATTTATTCTACATCTTCTCGGCATTTGTTTCGGTGTCAACATGTGGATACACACTAAGATCAAGACATTGCCTAATCAAAGCAACTGCCTTCTGATTCAACTTCTTTCATTCAGCATCGGATTTAGTACCTTTGGATTTATTCCCCTCCACATGATCATACAAGTCCTTGCTATACAACATGTCTTCCATAAGGGTATTCCAAATCGAGTAATTTTGGGAATTCAATTTGACCATATTCGGTCCATGAGTATTTTTCTCCATTTAATTAGCATAGAAATAAACAACCAAAACTTTAGATACCACTTTGTTGGAAAAACCTCAACAAAGGTTCAAATAAGAACCTGTCTAACAGCGAAAGTACCAAAAATAATTTTTCCACAACCTGTGCGATTAAATAGGTAACTTCAAAGATACTCCAAGCAGCAAATAATGACAGAAATTAATTAATCAGATACCAGAATTTTAACGTGGAAAAACCCCCAAAAGAGGGACAAAAAACCCACGAGACCTAGTCCAGTAAAATCTTCCACTATCAGAATAATGGGTATACAAACGGTCGTCCTATTGACACTAGGGCATCTCAACAATCAACAAAATACATCATCAAAACTGATGGAATCAACATAAACTTTCTACAAAATGGGTATCTCAAATCAAACAAAAGAGAAGGCAATACAATTAGTAAATTATATCTTAATGTTCATCTCTACACTAGGAATAACATACTAAAATTTCATAAGAAATAGAGCAAATTTACTAGTTCAATCGGATCAAAAATGACTTACCCTTTTCCCTCAATTTTCTTCTTCTTCTCGCTGTCGAAGCCCCTGCTTCGTTTCTTTGTTTTCAAAAGAGAGTCTCTTTCTCTCTCTCCTTCTCACAGTGTCTTTTGCCACTTTAATTTTTTCATTTATTTATTTATTTATTGTTTTTAATATGTGGGTTCTACTTAGTTGGGAACCCACCAACAGTTATATCATAAAATATATGTCATGCATTTACTTTTTCATTTACAATAAAATTAATAGACACATTAGATTAAAATCGTGTAAAAGATATAAATTTGTTACTTTTCAAAATACTAGCTACAATAAGAATCATAAATATGTATTGTCATTCAACAAAACACATAAACATGCATATCATGTAAGATAATGAATATGCATTCAACTAGAATAACATTACTAACAACAATATTATGTTATACGATTGTTCTTGTTGTTTGTTGTTTCGATTTTATGCTATATTGTACCGTGATAATATATAATGCAATGCATCTGTATGTATCATTTAATATTTGAATTTTAAGATGTGTTTTATATGTCAAGTTGTTGTTAATATTTTAAATTAATTATTTGATTTTAATAGCAAAATGCATACTAATTTTTTAAATTGTAACAATTTTAATTTAATTATGATAATTAATAAGTACTGATTATTTTATTGCAACAACTATCTTTCTTGAATTAATATAATATTAAAGAAGTAATACAAAATGTAAAAAAGATGGTTGTTGCAGTAGAAAATAATTAGTAATTATTCATTGTCGTAATTAAATTAAAATTGATACATTTAGAACAATTAGTATCAATGTGATATTAAAGTTAAGTAATTATTTTAAATATCAACAACATAACATATAAAGGGCAACTTAAAATTCAAATTCTAAAGGTTACACATAATTTCAGAGTTAATCCCCATTTTAGTCTCTGAGATTAGCGAGTTGCATCGATTTAGTCGTTGATTTTTGAATTGCTACAATTTGGTCCTTCAAATTTAAAAAAGTGCACCAATGTAGTCCTTTATGTATTTTTTTTATCACCGGAGCTCAACGCCGTTAGAAACGTGGCTCAACCCTTGCCATGCTAGACATATTAAAATGACATCGTATGCATTTTGGCGTTAAAAAATACACTAAACGACGTCATTTTAGGGTTTCAACAAAACTAAAACGTTAAACCATCCCTTTTGATCACTTCATCTTCATCTTCTCCTTCTCCATTGAACTTCAAAACAAACAAAAAAAGGTTAACTCTTCCACGGTGAAAAAGAATTGAAGGTTGCTGGAGGATAAAGTATTTATGGCTACCTTAAATCCCCTTTTCAACCTCTATGACATTGATATACACTTCATGAAAATCAAAAGGTGGCCACAAACTCTTTCTCCTCCAACAATTCGTTTTATCCATGGAAGAGTTAATTTTTTTTGTTTGAAGTTCAATAGAGAATAAGAAGACGACGTGATCATAAGAAAGGGGTTTAACATTTTAGTTTTGTTAAAACCATAAAATGATGACGTTTAGTGCCTTTTTTTAGTGCCAAAATACTATGACATCATTTTAATATGTTCAGCGTGGCAAGGGTTGAGCCACGTCACTAACGGCGTTGAGCTCTAGTGATAGAAAATATACGAAAAACTACATTGGCTTACTTTTTTTAAGCTTGAGGACCAAATTATAGCAATTAAAAGATTAAGGACTAAATTGGTGCAACTCACCAATCTCAGAGACTAAAGTGGAACTTAACTCCATAATCGCATTGTATTACATATAGTTACAACAGAATGCAACAAAAAATAAAAAAAATGAATTGTTATATAACATAATATTAGGACACAACAAGTCAACAAATACTCTACAAAGTAAAACAAAAAGGCTTTTGCCTGAATGCAAAAAGGGGGAAAAAAAACTTCTCACATATCGCAAAATGTAAGAAAAAGAACTAAATTCTTATATATATATATATATATATATATATATATATATATATATATATTCTGGTATTTCATCTATGGACCTATTTTGGGCATTACATTAAAACTAAAGTCACAGCAAAATTAAGTTATTGCTTTTTAGAAAAGTTATTTTTTAGATATTAATATTACATCAGATTAAAAGTTTAACAAAATCCTATTTTTTCTTGGACTTTCTCTGCAAAAAGTACTTGAATATAAAGTTCTAAAACTTTCATAACCACATAGTACTACAAGAAAAATGTTGAATACCGTTAGATTTATCATTGGCTGTTAGTGACGGGTTTACCGACAGAATCATCCGTAAATTTGGCAATAAATTCGTCGGGTAAAAAGAAAAATACGCCGGCAATATTTGGAGGAGAAAAAAAAAAGAAAATTTCGCGTGATATTTACCAACGGAATTATCGTCGGATACATCCGCCGGTAAAAGCTCAATTAATGGAACACTTTGTTTTTTCATACGCATTTATTTACCATCGGATTTATCCGCCGGTAAATTCATAGTAAAATTGGCCCTAAATTAGAATCGTGCGCCCTCTCCCCCTCATTTTGGAAGACCACTCTTTTTCCAAACCTTCGGCTCCTTCTCTCTCTGCATCTCTCTCCCCCAAACTACCTCCGACAGACCCCTCTGCCAAGCCGGCCACCACCAACAACCTCCAAAGACTGCGTGGACTGAGCAGGTACTCCTTGTGTCGGTTGGCTCGTTGTCGTGCTGTCGCTGCTGTCCCCGCTGCTTGACGGAGCTGTCTCTTTCTTCCGTCTAGGTAGGTTGTCCTCCTCCCTCTTCATGTTCTATCTTATTTTACATTTGTATTTTTTTCAACAAAAATCCTAAATATAGCCCTACATGTTGGTCACTGGCACTGCTATTATGCCGTACATGCTGCCACCACCATGCCGGAGAAGTCCTTTGCGTCGCCACTGTCTCCAGGTAACTCACTCACTAATTAATTTAGAGTAGTTAAACCTTAAACCTAATTTATCTAATTTTAGATTGTTATGTGTTAGAAAATATGCAATTAGGATATTTTTATTAAATTATAAATTATTAATTTTCTCGTGTTATTTTTTCCTTTATAAAAGATTAAGAAATTTCAGTGTTAGAATCTTGGCATTTGTTAGTTGAATAACATGAATAGAAAAAAAGAATAATATCGTTTATTATACTTTATTACAAAGTAATAGAATATTTATAATTAGTTTTTAGTTTAAAACATAAGATCAATTACAAATTTTTCATATTTAAATTTGATGAAAGTAAATAGACTTTTGGGTTATTAATTTTTTCATTTCACTTGCTTTATTAAATTTTCAGGTTAGATTTTTTAGTTTTAATTATTAGTTTTTACATTTTACTAACTTCACTACTATTTTAGGACTTTTTTTAATGCCGCGTAGCTTAAATCATGGGTTGCTCGTGTAATACTTAGGTGGGTTTTCTATCTCTAGACATGCTATGTTGTTTATATTTTATGTTGGAATTACTTTTTCTAAGATAAAATTTTAGGACAGAAGTGGGAGAAGGTTGCGTAGTAGCACCTTCTCAAAACCCTTGTTTGCTGAAAAATTGTGGAGTACTAAGGGGTTATACATTAGAACGGCTAGGATTTGATATTTTATTGAATGTTTTATTTTTTCTAATTTACACCTGCAGCTGTTTTCTCTGGAAAAAGTGATAAATTTATTTGGTGGATGTCTTTACATTAAGGAGAAGTTCTGCTGAATTTTCGTTAAAATTGTTTAAAAAATATTTGGTTTGTGAGAAAATGATAATTGAATTTGTTGGTAGATTCTAATTATAGAAGAAACTCTGCTGAATTTTAATAAGTTGTGTTGTTGATTGAATTCTAGGTTGTTTGTTGCAAAGTGATTCCAAGTCATCGTTTGTAGATGTATAACAGGGATAATGGTGGAGGGGGGATTAAAACCTAAGTTCTTTGAGGGGGTTGACGAGTTTGTTGCGTATGTCTTCAATATAGAACCGTTTAGGCCTCAAGGGATATCTAGGTATTTGTGCTATAAGTGTCGACTGACTAAGTGGTTAAAATTTCGGATATAACACTTCACCTTCAAGGATGGGTATTGGATGTAAATGGAACACGGAGAAGTGGATGAGCAGGAAATCAACCATTCTACATGAATTCCAATAGGTTTGAGTGTCGATCAATAAAGGTTTGGGTGGTTAGAGAACTAAACATGGAAGAAATGAATTGAGAAGGTAACCAAGAGAGATACAACGAGATAATGTTTGATGCAATTGGTGTTATTGATATGGAAGATACTGAACAGGAGCATAACCTGGAGGCAAATAGTTTTTATCATCTACTAGAATCTATCACAAAACCTTTGTTCGAGGGGTGAGTTTACTTAAAATTGTCTACCTGTCTTTGAATGATGAGTAATAAACTTGAGTCAAATTATACCCAAGAGTCTTTTTGATAAGTGGGTCACCTTTTGCAACAAATTAATACTAGCCAGGACTACTGGCATCCTCTGGAGCCATTATAAGGCAAAAAAAAAGTTTCGAAATTAGTCTAAATTTGGTGAAAATAAATTATTGTTTAAATGGTTGTATGTTATTACAAGGGGAATGTAGACCTAACTGCTTGTAGAATTTGTGATGAACCGAGGTATTAAGTCGAGAGAGAACAAATTGGTAAACACGTACTCTTGTTGGTCTGTTGTGGTGACTCATTTTAACCTACTTTCTGAAATATGAATAAAGGACCCATACATGTTCTTAACTTGTATTATACCTAATCCAAAAAACCCAAAGACCAAAATAGATGTCTTCTTGCAATTCTTGATGGATTAGTTGATTGAGTTGTAGATACATGGTGTAGAAACGTATGATATTCCAACCAAAAAAACTTCCAAATGCATGTTGCATTGATGTGGACCATCAACGACTTTCCTGAATACGAGATGTTATCAGGTTAGTCAACTTCGGGCAGAATATCGTGTCTTATTTGTATGGAGGATACAAAGTCATTTTGGTTGATGAATAAGGGTAAGAATTCGTGATTTAATTGTCATAGAAGGTTCCTGAATATTGATATCCTTTTTGGTTGACGTAACAATGACTCGTTTACGAAGAATAAAACTAAACAAAAAGAGGCACCCGTGAGTTTGAGTGGTTTACAAGTTTGGTATCGTGTTAATAGTATCTTAAGATCATCGATAACAGGGTAGGATTGAGACCTCCGGAATATGACAGGGAGTATAATAGACAAAACAAAGTATATTTTAAGACTTGCCTTATTGGAAAGACAACTTAGTTCATCATTGTCTTGACATGATGCATATTTAAAAAAATGTGCTTGATATTATCATGTACACGATAATGGACAATGACCAAACCAAGGATAACAATAAGGTAAGGTTAGACTTGGTGGAAATTTACAGGCGGGCAGATCTGAACTTAAAGAGAGTTAGCCGGTGGACTAAACCAAAGGCGGTGTTCATTCTAATGAATGACCAAAGATAAAATATTTGTAGGTGGATTAGGGATTGAGGTTTTTTTATGGTTACGCCTCTAACTTCGGTAGGTGTACAAACGTCTCACAGGTTAAACTTGCTGAGTTGAAGAGTCATGATTGTCGTGTATTTATAGAGTCATTGCTTTGTGTCATATTTAGAGAACTTTCTACCAACATTTGGAAATCCCTCACAGAAATAAGTAAGTTCTTTAGGGAGTTATGTGGT
This sequence comes from Arachis ipaensis, assembly GCF_059453495.1. Classification (NCBI taxonomy): domain Eukaryota; kingdom Viridiplantae; phylum Streptophyta; class Magnoliopsida; order Fabales; family Fabaceae; genus Arachis; species Arachis ipaensis. The sequence continues at coordinate 9,391,396 of NC_142439.1, read as the reverse complement.
ATGAACTTTAGCATTAATAATCTTACAATTATAGAGAAGAACATTCCCATCATACATTGTAAGCTAGAGAGGAAATTTCCTCTAAGATTTTTTGATGTTATGGAACTAAGGTGGATGTACCTTTTTGAGAGGTTAATTGGGTCATTCAAGCATACGGTGAAGAACAGAACTTGAATCAAGGGTAGCATCTGCCAAATATTCCTAACTAAAGAAACATCCACATTTTACTCCCTCTATTTTGAGCCTCATGTTGAATTACGGAGAACAAGAGTTGGAAGGAATGATGAGACGGGATAATCCTCGTCAAGTGGACTAACCTGTCTAATATTTGTTCCAGAAGGAGTTACAATGGGCACGGGTACTAAATATTAGTTAGAGAAAAAGGAAATCGAAGCCGCATACCCGCATGTATTGCTTAACTGTAATAGCTGGTGGAAAAGAAAACAAATAACACCAGAATCTGGATTCGTAGGGATGCAGACGATAGTGATTCTGATTGGTATAGTTTGTTGTACAATATAATTCAATTAGAGTATTTTTGTCACACTACATACAAGGTGTGCGTATTTAAATGTGAATGGTATGATCCAAATTAGTGACTAGGTACACGAAGCACAATGACTACAATATCACTAAAGTAAATGTGACCAGGAAATATAGGCACTACGATCATTTTATTCTACCTCAAAATGCACGACAAGTATATTATTTGCCTTATCCAGGGTCATGCAAGTCTAATTGGGTGGTTGTGATTAAGATTAGCAAGAGGTCGCATCAAATCTGATGGGACAGAGGGTCAGGAACCTTACCAAATTAATGATCCAACTTCTTCGAAAATAGTAGTTGATACTGGTGATCCGATCACCCTTAGGTCGGCTATTATGGATGATGACATCATTAACCTTAGGGTAGATGACGAGACACTACTATTAGAGGACAGCGATATTCAAGAGGAAGAGAGGGTCAATAGAGACGAAGAAGACGAATTCAATGATTAGGAAAATTACCTCAAAAGAGGAGGATGAACCAGAGGAAGAAAATGATTAATCTAATTAAGATTAACCTAAATATAGTTTAACTAACTTGTATGTTTAAACTTTATTTAAAAAGATCATATAATTACAATGCACGCTAGCCTTATTAGTTCTATCTTATGTATTTTTTTCTTTATCAAATTTTGATTATATTATGATATAATTATATTGTTTCGGGTAGGTATGACAACAAGTTGACGTGTCACGAGCATGCCTTGTTTTGATTACGACAATGATGACTATTAGAACCCATAGTAATTATTAAGGCTTTGTTTTGATTTGTTTAGCAGCATTTTATTCCTTCGTATTTTTATTTTGTATATTTGATATTTTGCATTATATATGGATCATTGTTTTCAGATAAGTTACTAATTTATTCTTTACTAATTGGGAGTTAACTATTAATCATTAAATATCAGGGTCTATTATAGGTTTAAGAAAACATTAAAATAAAAAGAACTAAAACTATCATCGGATTTACCATCAAAATTATCCGCACTACAAGAAAAAGCGTGTTTATCGACGGCAAAAATCGACGGCTATTTCTGCCGTCGATAATTTTCGACGGCTTGCTGTCGATATTAATAAAAGAAACTAATTAAAAATAAAATATTAAAATCGATAGTCAGGTCGTCGATATTTTTATAAAGCATTAATTTTTTTTCTATTATAGTCATATTATCGACGCACTTGAGGTTGAAAATACTTTTAATTTAAAATCGACGTACAAGGTGTCTATTTTGTTATTTAAAATATCGACAAAATTGTCGTCGATAAAATTAAATGGTCTAGATCGCTTTCTAAAATAGAATAAATGGTATAGATTTAATGTATAAAATAGACGCTATAGGTGTTGCTTTTTTTTTTAAATAAAAATCGACAAATATGCCGTCGATTTTTATAACTATAAACACATATACCCGCGTCCCCCTCCCGCGTCCAAAGTGCAGAAACGGAATTCTCCCAAATTCCCTCGTTCAACCCCAAATTCACACCATTCTTCGCTGCTGTCGTCGCTCTGTCACGGTTGCGCTGTCGTCGCCCCTCCTGCTCACGCCGCCGTCGCGCTCTGTTGCTGCCGTGCTGTTATCGCTCCTCACATTCGCGCCACCGTCGCTCCTCACATTCGCGCCATCGTCGCTCCTTGTGCTCACGCCGCCATTGCTCCGCTGCTGTGGCGCCGCCTTCATTCCTTCTCTCTGATGCCGCCGTCGCTCCTCCTTCTCCACTCTCTCTTACGCGTCTTCTCTCCCTCAATCGAGCTCACAAAAATTAGATATCTTTTGCAGTTATTGTTACTGAACTTCCAAATTCCATTGTCTTATTTCTATTCCAAATTCCCCAAAATTTGTAATTATTTGTTCTTCCAAACATTTGGCATATATTTATGCATTTATTTCCCTATTACTATACTTTTTTCAAATTAAATATTCTCCAGCTTGATGCCTATTTGGACTGCTGTCTAATGCTTGCAGGTGATTAAATTGTCTAATGCTTTTCGAACTTTGAACTCTATGTTGAAGTGTTGCTGATCTTGGTGGTGTTCATGCTATTTGATGTTTTTTTAGTTTCATTTAAACCAAATCTTTTAATTAGAGTTCTATTCATAGCTTGCTGGAGTGATGTTCTCCTTCAACCTGTGCCAAATCTATAGAAATGCATTTCAGAAAAGCAGCTTTCATGTTATTGTTGGTTGTTTGTAACATTTAGCATTGGATATAGATAAGATTATGGATTAAAAATGTTATGTTTGTTGAGTTTAGGAATTTCAGCACATTGACTTGAATAATGTTGAAAATGCCAAATTAGTGATAGGAAAATCTAAAATGACATTAGTATTTTCTTGTCTTCTGGTTTCTCCTTATAAAGTGACATCCAAAAAAGACAAAAAAAAAAACCTGAAAAAATAATTTTAAAATGAATAAATGAAGAAACCTGATGTAAGAGGTAAATCATTTGGAGTTTTAATTGACAAGATCAAATAATTTTCTCTTTATTGAAGAAACCTGGAAAGTTTTGTGATTGGTTGGGGTTGAAATTGATGTATTGATTGTGTTGTAACTAGCTGGTTTTGTAATCTTTCTATTTCTATTTGAATGCTATATAGTGATTTAGAATCCATTTGTTGAGAGTTCTTGATTGTTAAGTTCCTTGGTATGATGTTTCCAGTGACTCTCTATTGCTTTTTTTTTATCCACCGTTGATTTTGTTGTTTATGTGAATAACTCTTGATTTGGGTGGCTTTCAGTTTTAGATATGGAGATTGAGAGAAGTGGAGAAAACAAAATTCTTAGACTGAGATTCACTTCAAGTCACAAGCGTTCAAAGAGGTATACCTTCTGTTTCATATGCTTCAATTTTTAGCTTCTATTGTTTGTTGCATGGATTGGTGTTCTTCACATACTTGTAAATGTTTACACATGACAACTTGCTTCTATTTTTACTGTGTTTTCTGTTTCTACATGACAGTTTTCCTGTTAAGAAAGGAGTGGAGGAACATGATAATCAATTTGAGGCATTACCCCTTCTAGCTCTCATCTTACACTACTTTACCACTTTAATTTAATTTCTCATGCTCTCTGCAATTGCTTCATATGAACTAAAAACAAAAAAAAAAGGAAAAAGACAATCTTAATTTGTGCGGAATAATAATAATGAAAGGTTCAATAATTAAAGTAGGAATCAAAGCAAAGAAAGAAAAGAAAAGTTCTCTCATGATTCATATAATGTATGGCATATATCCTTGGAAATAGAAAAACATAAAAACAAAATGCATGACTGTTATAATCAACTTGTGTGAGTAGGTCTTTGTGTGTGCTTAATGGCATGTATATTGATTTTTAGCAATTCACAAATGGCACAGCTTGGTTGCACTTCATTTCAGTGTGCTTTTCTCTTTTTTGTGAAAGTCACAACTACGGTTCACTTTAGTGGATGAGCTAGTTCTGAATTTGTTCTCATTGGAGCCAGGACCGGATACACTGATCAACCAGTCACTAATGTACCATAAAGAATTAGAGGATACACTGAATTTGTTCTCATTGGAGCTAATAAGGCAATATATATAATCCTAATATTTTGAAGTTGACACCAGTTTGGCCTTAAAAGAAAATATGATATCTAGTCCGAATGCAGCTGAATTTTGACCTCAACTTCATCTTACCATCAAATCATCAGTAACTTCACTAACTTCTATTACTGTTTGTACTAATACATATTTCTTTCATATTTTTGTTTTGACCTCTTGATGAACTGTTAATTCTGTTCTTCCAATCTGTCCCCCAGGGTGCTCAGTCATATAATTATAGTCGTCCTCCTGAACAAAATAATGGCATGTTTGGTAGATTTTGATCAAGGCACAACAGGTCATCATCACAAAAATGAGGATGCTTTGGGTTGTTGTTCAATTGATCTGTGCACATCCTCTATAAAGATGGATGCAGAGGATACAGATCTACGTCTTTGCTTCCGTATAATTTCTTCCTCAAAAACATATACACTACAGGTGACTGATTGACTTATTTCTTATATTTGAAGTAACAAATCATTAAATATTCCTCTATAATAATGTGTGAGCTTATCATGGTGATAACAAAACATAAATTTCTCTTGCACTTACCTCTCATTTGTCTGAGATAAATTTTTTTCTGTTTAGAACCTAACGTGGGGATTATGGACATTCTGTTTGTTAAAGTTGTATCATTGAATGTTTTAGGTTTAGTTTCTTCTCTATATCTTGCATCAGAGGCCGTGTGCTAGTTTATTGTAGTTCCATATTGGTTTTTGTTAGTTGACTCTGCATATTGTTTCTATCAGGCAGAAAATGAAGCTGATAGGATGAACTAGGTAAACAAAATTACTGGGGCTGTCACGTCGCTTTTTAATTCTCACTTTCTTCAACAGCTTATGTATTTGCACGTCTTGAAACATAGCACTATGTGTAATGTCCTTATAAGATTTTTACACTATTCCATTGTAATTTCTGCAGCCTCGTTATGATAGAGAAAATAGAAACTCAGCAACTGGTGCTTCATCAACTAGTCAATCAGAGGATGGTGACAAATATTTGATGGATGACATATATCCAAAGGAAGTCCATAGTGTCTCTAAGATTTTAAGGGGAATTCCTGGGAATGATAAATGTGCTGAGTGCAGTGGTGCTGATCCGGACTGGGCATCTTTAAACCTTGGCATATTACTCTGTATAGAATGCTCTGAAGTGCATCGAAATCTTGGAGTTCATATCTCGAAGGTGCATGCTTTAATATATAAAGGAAAACCACTTATTTTACTTCTACTTGGAAATGAGAAAAATTTTATAAACTGGGTAAAATTTGTTTTGAAGTTTACCTTTAAATTTTAATTTGAATATTTTGTATTATTGGTGGATTGTAATTTAAATAAATATAAGTCTAAGTTTAGTTATTTATCTTGTCTTAGAGTCTTTATGTTAGAGGATTATTTATTATTTTGATATGTTTATAAACTCATTATCTAATATTTAGTATAAATTTTATTTTTATATTTTTTGTTTATTTGTCTTGTTATCTAATATTCTGTATAAATTTTATTTCTATATTTAAAAGTTTATTTGCATTAATTGTTTACTATGTTTCAAATAAAAAAAATAATTAAAAATATGACTATTAAAATCGACGACCGTGTTGTCGCTTTTTAAATTTGTATCTAAATAATTAAATCGACGGCCATCGTGTCAATTTTATTGAATCAAATATCGACAGGAAAGCTGTCAATTTTATATAATAATATCGACGGCAAGATTGTCGATTTTATTTGTATCAAATATCGATAGTAGAGGCGTCGATTTTATATAATAATATCGACGCTCTTGTTGTCGATTTTAGTAAGAATATAAAATTATCAAACTCATAATATCGACGGTCTTGCTGTCGATTTTTTTAAATTATTATCAACGGCCAGGCAAGCCGTCGATTTTATTAGCATTTTGAAAAAATCGACAAGCTTTATAGCGACTAACTCCGCCGTTTATTTTGCCGTCGAATTTCAATATTATCGACGGCTAAGCCGTCGATTTAGCCGTCGATTTTAACGACGTTTCTTGTAGTGCCGACAGTAACGACCATCCAATTTAATAAAAAAAATAAAAAAGTATTACCGTGGGATTTTTTCTAACGGTAACATGAGGCAAAATAACAGCGTGTGGTGCAAAATTTACCGTCAGATAATTTTCAACGGTAACTAACATCAGATTTCTTGTAACCCTTAATATCAGAATTCGGCAGTAATTCCGCCGCAAATTACCGTCAGAAAAATAAATTTGCCAGTAATTAATTACTGATGAGGTTTATACCATCGGATTTTATCCGACGCAATTTACTGGCAGATTATGTTCGTTATTCTGCTGATAAATTCGACGGTATTCAACATTTTTTTGTAGTGTGAAAATAAACTCATTATAATATGTTTTTTTTTTACTTTTATATGTTGACTGACAATAATGTGAATTTGAGATGTACAAAATATTCAAACCCCTCATTGTTAAATATTATTAAATATTAATTACTGCACTCGTACTTATTAGCCTAGATATCTTTCCATTAATACGAAACTTGGTCAAATGATTTTCTGGCAGAATTCAATCAACCAAATTCACTCCATCCACAACTATTGTTGCAAACATAGGTTGGTTATTTGCACCAAAATTTTCCATAACTGTTTCCTCCACACAACCATCTCTGCAGGATCTTCTAAATCCTATATTTGCTTAATGAAGTGTGAATATGATGGTCTTATCAATAGACCAACAAATTGAATACGATCTACAAATTTTGGATCGGAACTGGATCAAATTTGTGAAATAGATGGATCAGATTCGATTTTAAACACCCATTCTGCAATAGTGATGACACCTTACCCATTTTGCTTCTTAGATGTGTGATTTTTCATAGATTACTATTAGATATTGGATGAGTTTAACAAAAGCCTGCTTTTTTTGGAACTTTATGCTATTTCAAATTAAATTTCTATAACTTAACAAACCACACTTAAATGAACTTATTGTAATAAGATTTTCATTTCATGATTAAACACATATCTTTTATTATTATTATTATTATTTTTATTCATAGTACGTTTTTTTATTTTATATAGTGACGGACAATAATGTAAATTTAAAACGTACAAAACATTCAAATCACTCCATACTGATTATTAGTAATTATTAATTACGGCGATCATACTTACGAACCCAGATATCCTTTCCATTTGCACGCAACTTGGCAAGACGTAATCCTTGCAGAATTTCATCAACCATGGCCACACCATTCAGAACCATTGTTGCAAACATAGATTGGTTATTTGCTTCATAATTTCCCATAACTATTTCCACCACAGAACCATTTCCATAGTCCGTTATGAATAATTCCCTCACCTCCTCTTCAGACACAGGGAAGCCCCTAGAAAATGTTAGGAACATAGTCTTATCTTCCTCAGTAACATCATCACAAGGTCCTTTATTACTCCAAATCTTAGCATCAAGCAAATCAAGATCCTCTACACCATGTGGCACAACGAAATCACCAAATAATGAATGTGGGAAACCAGGCACAACAAAAGGCCTAGAATTACTACTTCTAGCCCTTGATGTGCTAGCAACATTGGTGTAATTATAATTATATTTATAATAATAATTATTATTATAATTATAATTATAATATGTGGTGCTGAGAATATTTTGCAATATATCCTTGAAAACTCTAGCACAAATGTTGTTGAGGACACTCTTAATTCCGGCTATTGCTGTGTATCTTTTCATAATGAAGAGCTTAAGGGATATATCCTTTTGAACTAGGATCTTTGTTAAGGGCAAACCCCCATCTTTTGGGATAGGGGGATTTTCAAAGGCTGCCAATGTATCCAAGCAAGTGAGAGCTTCATTGGATAATGACTTGACCAAAGAGTCAGAGAGCTGCATCATTGTGGAAATGATGTTAGGGTAGTTTGTGTATTCAAGCCAAAACCACACTCCCATTACTAGGAGAGCTTGTGTGATGCTTAAATTTTGCTTGAACATCAATCTACAAAAAAGAGCTCTATCAGTTTTGTGGAACAGATGAAGCTCATCAGTGGTAAGAGGTAACATTTTTGAGTAGTGGTGTATGTGGATATGTGAGTTATTTGGTTCACAAACACATGCCCTTAAATAGGCATAATTAAGCATTATTCTAAGAAAGTTAAGTAATATTAATTAATGAGAAATACTACGGTCATCAAAATTTGTTGTTTTTGGTCATCACTTAGTTATTAATTTAATTTTTTTTAGTTTAGTTTCTTTAGTCTAATAATCTAACAACATACTTTATCTTATATTTTTAAACATTGACAACTAATTAATGACAAAAACCAATACATTCTAATAGTCGTATTTCTCTTAATTAATTTTCTCATTAATTACTATGCTAAACAAATATAAGGAAGTAAATATTTAAGAAAATAAGAGTTTATAAAAGTAATTTTATATAATTATTTTAATTTATCTAAAATTATTTTTTAGTTTATGTGCATGATTGTAATTGGATACTCATTTAAGCAAAGAGACAGTACATAAAATTAATTAAATGCGTTGGTCAATTCACTCGTTCACTAAACTAAGTAATGGAGGTTTAAATCTTGTAATATATATGTAACAATTTATTGACCAGTGGAAGAGTTTAAGGTTCTGAAAACCAAATCGGTTGTCAAACTGGTGGAACTAGATATTCAAAGGTATAAAGGTTCAACTGGAGTTTAACCAAAATTGAAGAATGAGTAAAGTATCATTTTTGTTCTCAACTTTGGAATAAATTTTAAAGTTGTCCCTAACATTAAATCGTCCTATTTATGTCCCTAAAGTTTCAAAATCGTCTCAATGTTGTCCTATTGTTAATGATATGTTAATAGAATTGACAGTAGGACAACATTGAGACGATTTTAAAACGTTAGAGACTTGAATAGGACGAAAATATTAGGGACATAAACAATAACTCTTAAAAGAATTAGCAAAACCAAATCAAATAAAATAAGAGTGAATTTTAACAGAATAAATTGCATTGCAAATTCAAGATTTTTACTCATCATGAAATACTTATAGAATGACTAGCAGATAAACTTCCAGAAAAGAAAAAATAGAGCATGATACATATGCAATAAAATATAAATTATACTTTTTTGTCGCTAATGTACCGAACTTCTTTAATGTTTCATTTAAATAAATGTTATTTTAACTTTGAAATAAATTTTAATCTTATCCTTCAATAATATTAACTTTTTATAGTACAAATTATTCAATTATTTTTTAATCACATATAAGTAAGTTATTCTTAATTACGTTACTTGTATTTTTTTTTTAATTTTACCCTTAAAGATTTTTACTCATATTATAGTACATATTTATATTTATTTTTGTTTCTAATGTATTGAAATTTTTTAATGTTTAATTAATTAAAATTTATTTTTAACTTTGAAATAAATTTTAATTTTATCATTCAATAATATTAATGTTTTATGGTAGATAATTATTCAATTATTTTTTAATCATATCTAAGTAAATTATTTTTAATCACAATACTTTCATTCTAAATAAATTTTTTAATTTTATTCCTAATCACATTACTTTCATTCCTAGTAAATTTATTTTTTATTAAGAATAAAATTTTAAAAAATAAATTAAATAAATATCTATCATAAAAATACTGATATTATTGAAGGATAAAATTAAAATTTATTCCAAAATTAAAAATAAAATTTAATTAAACATTAAAGAATTTGATATATTAGAAACAAAGTAAACATTAAAGAATTACCATATTCTTTCATTTTCTTTTACGAAAATTTATTTACTAACTATTCTACAAGCATTCCAGGATGAGTAAAAATCTTAAATTCTTAATGTAAATCATTCCGCTAAAATTCACTTTTATTTTACTTAATTCGGTAATTCTTTTAAAGCAATGTATCATTTTTGTCCCAATATTTTTATCATATTTAAGTCTTTAACATTTTAAAATAATCCCAATATTATTCTAATATTAGCTTTGTTAACAGATTACTAATAGCAGGACAATATTGAAATAATTTTAAAACGTTAGAGACTTAAATAAGATAATTTAAATATTAAAGATAATTTTAAGAAAGATAATGATAGAACGATAAAAAAAACAATCAAAACTTGATTTATTTAATATTTATTAATTATTACAATAATATTTTATTATAATGTGGGGTTAGAGAAAATTAAATATTAAACATATTTCAATAATTAATTACGTGAGAATCAATTATATTTGGACAGGTCTTTGAAAAAATACTTTACATGACAGTTTATTTTTATCTCTCTTTAATATCCATTACATAACAATTTAAACTTTTCTAATACAGCTTTAATACATTACTAGTATTAAAAGTTGTATTAAAAATTGTATATAAATTGTTATAGAGTAAAGTATCGCTTTTAATACAAGTAATGTATTAAAACTGTATTAGAAAAGTTTAAACTATTATGTAATAGTTATTGAAGAAATATTAAAATCTAAAATAAACTGTCATGTATAGTGTTTTTCAAAATCCTATCCAAATATAATTAATTCTCACGTAATTAATTATTTAAATGTGTTTAATATTTAATTTTCTCTAACCCCACATTAAATATTTTATTTATTTATTTGCAAAATTTTAACATCATTAAGAAGGAAAAAATTATATTATTCTACCATTAGCTCTGTTAACAGATTACTAATTGCAGGATAATATTAAAACAATTTTAAAACGTTAGAGACTTAAATAAGATAATTTAAATATTAAAGATAATTTTAAGAACGATAATGTTAGAAAGACAAAAAAAACAGTCAAAATTTGTTTTATTTAATATTCATTAATAATTACAATAATATTTTATTATAAAATGGAATTAGAGAAAATTAAATATTAAACAGATTTTAATAATTAATTACGTGAGAATCAATTATATTTAGATAGATTTTTGGAGAAATACTTTACATGACAGTTTATTTTTATCTCTCTTCAATAACTATTACATAATAATTTAAAATTTTCTAATACAACTTTAATACATAACTAGTATTAAAAATTGTATCCAACATTGTATATAAATTGTAATAGAGTAAAGTATCGCTTTTAATACTAATAATGTATTAAAGATGTTGTATTAGAAAAGTTTACAGTATTATGTAATAGTTATTGAAGAGAGATAAAAATAAACTATCATGTAAAGTATTTTTTCAAAGATCTATCCAAATATAATTAATTCTTACATAATTAATTATTGAATTGTGCTTAATATTTAATTTTCTCTAACCCCACATTATAATAAAATATTATTGCAAATATTTTATTTATTTATTTGCAAAATTTTAACATCATTTAGAAGAAAAAAGTTATATTATTCTACTATTAGCTCTGTTAATAGATTACGAATAGTTAGACAATAACGAAATAATTTTAAAACGTTAGAGACTTAAATAAGATAATTTAAATATTAAAGCTAATTTTAAGAATAATAATGTTAGGAAGACAAAAAACATAGTCAAAATTTATTTTATTTAATATTCATTAATTATTACAATAATATTTTATTATAATGTGGGATTAGAGAAAATTAAATATTAAACACATTTTAATAATTAATTACGTGAGAATCAATTATATTTTGGATAGGTCTTTAAAAAAATACTTTACATGACAGTTTATTTTTATCTCTCTTCAATAACTATTACATAACAATTTAAACTTTTCTAATACAGTTTTAATACATTATTAGTATTAAAAATTGTATCCGAGATTGTATATAAATTGTTATAGAGTAAAGTATCGCTTTTAATACCAGTAATGTATTAACGCTGTATTAGAAAAGTTTAAATTATTATATAATAATTATTGAAGAAAAATAAAAATAAACTGTCATGTAAAGTGTTTTTTCAAGGACCTATTGAAATATAATTAATTCTCACATAACTAATTATTAAAATGTGTTTAATATTTTATTTTCTCTAACTCCACGTTATAATAAAATATTATTGCAAATATTTTATTTATTTATTTGCAAAATTTTAACATCATTAAGAAGAAAAAAGTTATATTATTCTACTATTAGCACTGTTAAGAGATTACTAATAGAAGGATAATATTGAAATAATTTTAAAATATTAGAGAATTAAATAAGATAATTTAAATATTAAAGATAATTTTAAGAACAATAATATTAGTAAGACAAAAAAACAGTCAAACTTATTTTATTTAATATTCATTAATTATTACAATAATATTTTATTATTTTGTGAGATTAGAGAAAATTAAATATTAAACACATTTCAATAAATAATTACATGAGAATCAATTATATTTGGATAGGTCTTTAAAAAAATACTTTACATAACAATTTATTTTTATCTCTCTTCAATAATTATTACATAACAATTTAAACTTTTTAATACAACTTTAATATATTATTAGTATTAAAAATTGTATCCAAGATTGTATATAAATTGTTATGGAGTAAAGTATGGCTTTTAAGACCAATAATGTATTAAAGTTGTATTAGAAAAGTTTAAATTGTATGTAATAATTATTAAAGAGAAATAAAAATAAATTGTTATGTAAAGCTTTTTTTTCAAAGATCTATCCAAATATAATTAATTCTCACGTAATTAATTATTGAAATGTGTTTAATATTTAATATTTTCTAACCCCACATTAAATATTCTATTTATTTATTTGCAGATTTTAACATCATTAAGAAGAAAAAAGTTATATTATTCTACTATTAGCTCTGTTAACAGATTATTAATAACACGACAATATTAAAACAATTTAAAACGTTAGAGACTTAAATAAGATAATTTAAATATTAAAGATAATTTTAAAAACGATAATGTTAGGAAGGAAAAAAAATAGTCAAAATTTATTTTATTTAATATTTATTAATTATTACAATAATATTTTATTATATTGTGCGGTTAGAGAAAATTAAATATTAAACACATTTCAATAATTAATTACGTGAGAATTATTTATATTTGAATAGGTCTTTGAAAAAATACTTTACATGACAGTTTATTTTTATCTCTCTTCAATAACTATTACATAACAATTTAAACTTTTCTAATATAGTTTTAATACATTACTAGTATTAAAAATTGTATCCAAGATTGTATATAAATTGTTATTGAGTAAAGTATCGCTTTTAATACGAGTAATATATTAAAGTTGTATTAGAAAAGTTTAAATTGTTATCTAATAATTGTTAAAGAGAGATAAAAATAAACTATCATGTAAAGTATTTTTTCAAAGACCTATCAAAATATAATTAATTCTCACGTAATTAATTATTGAAATATGTTTAACATTTAATTTTCTCTAACCCCACATTAAATATTTTATTTATTTATTTGCAAAATTTTAACATCATGAAGAAGGAAAAAGTTATATTATTCTACTATTAGCTATGTTAATAGATTACTAATAGCACGACAATATTGAAACAATTTTAAAACGTTGGAGACTTAAATAATATAATTTAAATATTAAAGATAATTTTAAGAAAAATAATGTTAAAAAAACAAAAAAAAATAGTCAAAACTTATTTTATTTAATATTCATTAATTATTTCAGTGATATTTTATTATAATGTGGAATTAGAAAAAATTAAATATTAAACATATTTCAATAATTAATTACGTGAGAATCAATTATATTTGGATAAGTCTTTGAAAAAATATTTTACATGACAGTTTATTTTTATCTCTCTTCAATAACTATTACATAATAATTTAAATTTTTCTAATACAACTTTAATAAATTACTAGTATTAAAAATTGTATCCAAGATTGTATATAAATTGTAATAGAGTAAAGTATCGATTTTAATACTAGTAATATATTAAAGCTGTATTAGAAAAATTTAAATTATTATGTAATAATTATTGAAGAGAGATAAAAATAAACTGTCATATAAAATATTTTTTCAAAGACCTATCCATATAATTAATTATTGAAATGTGTTTAATATTTAATTTTCTCTAACCCCACATTATAATAAAATATTATTGCAAATATTTTATTTATTTATTTGAAAAATTTTAACATTATTAAGAAGGCAAAATTTATATTATTCTACTATTAGCTCTGTTAATAGATTACTAATAGTAGGACAATATCAAAATAATTTTAAAAGGTTAGAGATTTAAATAAAATTATTAAAATATTAAAGATAATTTTAAGAATAATAATGTTAGAAAGACAAAAAAACAGTCAAAACTTATTGTATTTAATATTTATTAATTATTACAATAATATTTTATTATAATGTGGAATTAAAGAAAATTAAATATTAAACATATTTTAATAATTAATTTCGTGAGAATCAATTATATTTTGGATAGATCTTTGAAGAAACACTTTACAGACAGTTTATTTTTTTCTCTCTTTAAGAACTATTGCATAACAATTTAAACTTTTTAATACAGTTTTAATACATTACTAGTATTAAAAATTGTATCCAAGATTATATATAAATTATTATAGAGTAAAGTATCGCTTTTAATACCAGTAATGTATTAAAAAAGTTTAAATTATTATGTAATAGTTATTAAAGAGAGATAAAAATAAAGTGTCATATAAAGTGTTTTTTCAAAGACTTATCCAAATATAATTAATTCTCACATAATTAATTCTTAAAATGTGTTTAATATTTTATTTTCTCTAACCCCACATTATAATAAAATATTATTGCAAATATTTTATTTATTTATTTGCAAAATTTTAACATCATTAAGAAGAAAAAAGTTATATTATTTTACTATTAGTTCTGTTAACAGATTACTAATAACAGGACAATATTAAAACAATTTTAAAACGTTAGAGAGTTAAATAAGATAATTTAAATATTAAAGATAATTTTAAGAACGATAATATTAAAAAGATAAAAAATAGTCAAAACTTGTTTTATTTAATATTCATTAATTATTATAATAATATTTTATTATATTGTGCGGTTAGAAAAAATTAAATATTAAACACATTTCAATAATTAATTACATGAGAATCAATTATATTTTGATAGGTCTTTAAAAAAATACTTTTTATTTTTATCTCTTTTCAATAACTATTGTATAACAATTTAAACTTTTCTAATACAGCTTTAATACATTATTAGTATTAATAATTGTATCCAAAATTGTATATAAATTGTTATAGAGTAACATATCGCTTTTAATACCAGCAATGTATTAAAGTTATACTAGAAATGTTTAAATTATTATGTAATAGTTATTGAAGAAAAATAAAAATAAACTGTCATATAAAGTATTTTTTAAAAAATCTATCCAAATATAATTAATTTTCACGTAATTAATTATTGAAATGTGTTTAATATTTAATTTTCTCTAACCCCACATTATAATAAAATATTATTGCAAATATTTTATATATTTATTTGCAAAATTTTAACATCATTAAGAAGGAAAAAGTTATATTTAATTTTTCGTGATTCGACACTTGTTTAAACGTACGAATAAATCGATCACTCGATCAACTAAAGTTGATTATAAAAAAATTTATTTGGTCTATATAAAAAATAAAACAATTGTTAAATAATCCCACATATGGCACCAAATCTGGTCATCTATATGAATTAATGATAGAAAGCTGAATTCACTTCTATTCTTTTGGACAGTGTCAACAAGAATGAATTCAGGTGGTCAACTTTTCCGTTGGTATTTGCTTATAACTTTAGTTTGACTGAATTATTCTGTTTCTAGGAGTGAATTTGTGTTGACGGATTGCAAAAATAAGAAAATTTAGGATAAATTTGATTTGTATTTTGTATTTTGTATTTTTATTTTTATTTTTATTTTTTATTTTTCATAAAATAAAAAAAATAAAATAATAATAAAAAAATAAAAATACAAACTAAACACACCTTTAACATTAATAAAATATTTTTATATCAATAAAAATATTTGGCTTGACTATCTATTATCATAAATAAAATTTTAAGATTGTAAATAATTTATTAAATGATGGTATAAAATAATATCTTTTACTCTATCAAAGTGTACGGTATACTTTATTTCAAAAGAATAACAAATATGTGATATGAAATAAAGAATAAATAAAAAGATAAGAATTGTAATTGAATGAAAAATATAAGAATTGAAATTGGAAAATAAAACAAAAAGATAAATTAAATTAAATATAGAAAAAAAATTTATTTTTTATTTAATTTTTGGATATAACAAAAAAGTGATTATCTCAATCTAACTTATCTACACCATGGTTTGAAAATTGAATAGAAGGAAGCCACTCAATCTTCTATTCGATTGTTTGATATAACAAAAAAGTGATTCTCTCAATTTCATTTGTTCACACTATAGTTTTATCAAAAAATCAAAAAGTACTTTGACATTTTTTTAATCTTTCTATGATGGCTACAATAATTTAGGAGATATTTATAATTCTTATTATGTTAAAATAAAAAAAAATTTAAACTTACTCACCTAAAGTTCAATCT
This sequence comes from Arachis ipaensis, assembly GCF_059453495.1. Lineage (NCBI taxonomy): Eukaryota > Viridiplantae > Streptophyta > Magnoliopsida > Fabales > Fabaceae > Arachis > Arachis ipaensis. The sequence goes on along the minus strand of NC_142439.1, from coordinate 9,374,819 downwards.
AATAACTAAATAAATAAAAACAAAATATATGAAATTAAATTGAATGTTCTAATACTTAAAAATATAAACTAATAAATATTAAGAGTATGTTCATTTTGTTGTTTGGGAGATAAAAAACGCATTCAAGTTCCTTGACCGCTTCAATTTTTGGTTTGGGAGATTAAAAGCGCATTTAAGTTCGCTTCAATTTTTTATTTGGATATTTTTTTTTCTTGTGAACGCATATAGAATTTTGTTCTCAAACCCACATTTATAAGAAGTAAAAATTCTTAACTTTTGCATTCACTAAGAACTAAGAAGCGTTCAACCATTAACGCTAAACTTTTAATTCCTTTCTATCAATTCTACCCTTGATATATATTATTGTTTTATTTATAAAATTTTTATTATTTCTTTTTATATGAGTTCTTTTTTTATTATTTATTATTTTTATTTGGTTTGACATTGTACACTTTTATAATTATGATTCTTGTGTATTATATTATTATTATCTTTTTATATATAATTTATTGATCCATTAGATAAAGTAAATTAAACAAAAATATTAATCATAAATAATAAAAATAACAAAATATTATAGCGTATTAAAACAAATACAAAAAGTACTAGAAAAAATATATAAAAAATATACCAGAAAAAGTATAAAAAAAAATTAAACATGGTTAAAAAATAATATTATAATTTAATATCATTTTTTTAATAATTATTATTTATCTAAAAATAATTTTAACTAATATTATCTAAATAATATTTATTTTATTAAAATTAATTTTAGTATAGAATTGTCAAACATAAATTATGTTGATACAAATTTCTACCCAAAATTTATTTTATAAAATCATTTTTATTTAAATTTTAATTTGATAAATGCTAATCTAAATACACACTAAATAATTTTTAAACTTTTTATATAATGAATATCTGAAATACATATCAATATGTTCTTGATTTTTTATTGTGAAGATAATAAAATATTTTAATAAATTTATTATAAATAAGTCAATGATCTTTGTAGACGAAGACATATAGGTTCATTTATACCAAATTCAAATTATTGTTAGAAGAACTTAAGTGGGATCTAATTACAAATACTAATGACTTATTTAAAATTTACAAGAGATTTAATTTTCTTTGTAATAAATTGCTAGATATTTATTTATATATTTTTTTATTTTAAAGTTAATATTACTACACCAGTTTAAAAGAATGATTTGTCTTGAAATTTAGAGAAATTATTGAGATAATATTTAATTTGGTCATTGAACTTGCACGTAAACTTTAATTTAATTTTTGAAGTTTCAATTGACTTTATTTAGTCTCCAAATTTTTCGAATGTAACTCATGTTAGTTTTTGAGATAATTTTTGATACATTCATACATAGAAATCAACAGAATGTTGATATACACATCCGAATTCTATGTTGGACTTTATAAATTATGTCATTTTGGTTTTGACACTCAAATAATAAAAAAATATCATAAGTGGTGTTTCTAAAAAAATTTTCTCTTAAAATAAGTGATATGACGATATATTTAGACTATTTTAATGATAAAACTAAAAAAATATTATTTTACAAATTCAACATAATATTTGATTATCTATATCAATATTTTATTAATATTTGTGTGTCAGAAATTATTTTAAGAATAAATGTGAGTCAAATTTATATAATTTTTAAATTAAATAAAAATAATTAAAATTTTAGATATTAAAGTAAAATTTACCTGTAATTTAGGACTAAATTAAGTATTAAGTCGAAATCTTTCGACTCCAATTCTGTTTAATTACTTTACCACCAATTATTATTGCATCGTATAAAACAATATTACAATTTTAATTTTCTGTATAAGTTATGATGTAGTTATTATTTAACTCTTTTATTTATTAATATAGAATTAGTTAAGATAATAAATATTGTATAGTTTAATTAAAAGATCTCAAATTTAAATATTAAAAATAATAATTTTTCATAGATATATATAATAAATTGGTGTTTTAGAAAAAAAAATCTCATACATTCTTTTTCTCTCTGTGTGTGCACGCACACGCATCTATCAAACATTTTAGTGCTTTTATGGGTTTTTTTTTTTAATTTGAAAAAAACACCACCTATTTATAAAATAAGGTGAAAATTCAGGTACAGTCGACTTTACGTGAAGTTAATACCTGAAAGCTGTTAGATGATTTCAGTGGTTTGACTAAATTTTTAAAAAAATATTTTAACCTTAAATAATAGAATACGGTTTTTTTTTTTTAATTTTAGGCAAGTCATTCCCAACAAACTTTATATTCACTTCGAATTCTCGTAAATAATTTCAGGATAATAACAACTATTATCATCATCTCCAGAGTACATAGGAATACACAGTAATAAATTATATTTTTTTAGGAAATAATGAATTTTTTAAATTTATAATAGAAAAAATTCTTGTTAAATATGGATTATTCCTGTGTACATGTGTATTTCTGGAGACGATAATAATGATTACCGTTCCGGCAGTGATATTAAAAAAAAGTCATACTAGTTGTCTGTGTATTTTTGTATACTCTTATGTATCTTTGGAAACAACAATAATAGTTTAAAAATTTAAATTTCGTTCTTATAATTTAGAATTTAGGTGAAAAAAAAATGCATTCTAAAAATTAAAATTAAAATAATTTGTTTTTAAAAATAATATTTTTTTTATTTATTAAAAAAAATCTCAAAATAAACGAATATCATTATAGGGATAATAAGTAATCTATTCAAGAATAGAAAAGTCAAGTCTATAATTTGACTAAAATTGTAGAGGCAATTTAAATCAAATACATGAGTTTAATTTTTATAATTTTTTTAAAATTTTAAGATAATAATTTAACTACATATATTTTTTAACTTAATTTTTATGAATGGTTAAAGTAAAAGAATTTATATGATAATCAAAAGTATGTCATACAACAAACAATACTTCAAATAGAAATAAAACAAACAATAAAACAAAGATCCGCTTACCTGATGAAAGAAGAGAATTAACTTTAGTCTACTTTCACTTTCTCCTCTTTTCTATTTCTACAAGAGAGTCAACAAAAGAAAATTTAAAATATAATTAATTGGTTTGTAAAAATAATTTTTATAAAAAAGGTAATTGATGTGTAAGAAGATAATTTATTTTTAATTATGGTCGAATTCACTCTATTTTTAATACTTTTTTCTTTTTATAATTTGTAAAAAGTTTGAATAAAAAAAAGAAAACACTAAAAAATAAACAAACATATAAAATATACTAGTTAAAAAATTATGTTATTTCCATCAAATTAAAAAATATACCCATACAAAAATCTGAGAAAAATATAAAAAAATTAAAACACATTAAAGACATAGAAAACACAAAGAAACTTTAAATTTAAAAAAATATGAATATAACAAAAAAATTAGAAATCTTTTCTGTGATCATGTATAAGAACTTAAAATCAAAGAAAAAAAATGCCCTAATATAAAAAAACATAGTAACAAAAAAATTATTATATTTCCATCAAATTAAAAGATACATTAGTACAAAATCTCAGAACACAACAAAAATAAAACACATGAACCAGAGAATGTAAAAGAACTTTAAATTTATTTGAGCTGAAGAAAGCTAACCGCGAATGCACAATTAATAGAGAACGAATTGATAACTTTATCAGAGACTGAAGGATTGGAAGCGGTGGTACCATATCAAAATATAATTTAAAATAACTATACCAAAAATTTTTAACCAAATTAACAAAAAAAATTTTAAGAGAGATCTTTTATTTTTGAATAGAAAAAAAAAAGTTTGTAGAAGATGATAGAAAAGAACTATTATTAATTGATTAGAGTTAGAAGATTCAGTGGAAGAGAGTAAAAAAAAAAAGGTTGGACGCTGGTGTTGTGTATTTCAAGATACGAAGTAAGGTTTCGGTTTGGTGGGAAATATATAAAGGGAGAAGGATAGAACACGGTAAACGCGCTTTGGATTAATTTTTTTTATTTTTAATTGAAAAATTAAAAATTAAAAAATATTTTTTTAATTTTGTACTCTTTTTTAAAACATTTTAACTGAAAATAATATTAAAATATTTAACTAAACTTATTTTTATATTTTATTTTTGTTAAAAATAAAAATAAAAATAACCAAATCAATCAACTTTAATGTCTATCCAAAACCAAAACATTCGACAAAACTTTTGGAAAATAGATACTTTACATTTTTAAAGTTGTCTTCCTTGCCGACAACAAGAAGAACTAGTATCTACCACAGATAGTGACGTAGACGAGTGATATGACTTAACGAATTTTAAATTTTTATGAGATACGCGACATAAAATATGTATAAATATAAAATTTTTTAAATTAATTATAATATATTTTGATATTTTATTAATATTTAAATATAAATTAATTTTTAATTATGTTAATATATTTTTTAATTATATAAGGTATTTAATTTTTTTAATTTACTAAATAATAATAATATATACAGATTTTAAATTCACTTAATTGTTCGTGTTTTAGGCGACGTTTGGTCTTAAAAATGCAGAAACAAAATAGAAATATGGATATGTCAATATATGTTTATTATTTATTTATTGAAACACAAATTTTAAGTGGACACATTAATTATAACACTCTACCACATAAAGCCTTACGCTTAAGTCGTAAAGCAGAGGTGACAAGGTATTACGACCTCTAAAAGAAAAAGATATGTACATAAATATAGTTGGATGAAATCATATCTAGGAGCCTTGAAGGATAACCTAAACAAAAACGATAAACAGAAAATCGTGTCACACTCGCATGGATATTAGATAGCAAGCTCCAGTCTCAACCTGTAAAGCTAAGGCCGACCAGAGTATATAATTATATATATATATACAACCCAAAGCAAAACTCAAACTACAAAATAAACACTTGTATCTCCATGTCGACCCCTAGGAGGGACAAAACACAAAATGTACATGCGGAGATTCTATAAACATGCATACATAGCCTAAAATCAAAATATGACAGTCCAAAAGATAGTTCTTCGCTTGTAAGGAGGGTCTCCAGACGCTCAATGAGGTGCTTCTCGACCTGCATCTGAAAAACAACAAAATATATATGGAATGAGAACCGGAGGTTCTCAGTATGGTAAAGGTGCCCGCATAGTTAATATAAAAGGTCCCGGGAGAGCTAGAGGCATTCCTAGAACTCCGACACTCAGAATCATTCTTAAGGAAAATAAACTAAACCAAAAGTTAGGTAAGTTATCTAAGGTATTCTAGTTCTGAATCTAACTTTAACTTAACACTTCACTTTCTGACTCCTCCAATCCTCCGAGACATTGGTGGAACAACCCTCTCCCCTCACACCTTCGTCAAGAGGGATTTCTCAGAAAACATACACATACAATTCAAGCAAGAAAAACACAGATAGAGAAGCATTTACGACAAGTAGAACAAGTAGCGGATAAGCAGAATTAAACAGTTAAGCAAACTAAAACAATGCACACTCAAGCAAACAAACAAATGCATATGATGTATGCATGTCCTATGGCTGATGAGTCTCATCTGTCGGTTATACAGCCAACCTGACATGTCCTGGTAGTTAACCATTGGACAGTCCCTTTGTGCGCGCATCCCCAAACTCAATAATATTCCATGGAGTCAAACTCCAAACTCAAATATAATATTGCATGGAGTCACACTCCAAGCTCAATAGTATAGTATTCCATGGAGTTAAACTCCAAACTCAATAATATAGTATTTCATGGAGTTAAACTCCAAGCTCAATAATATTCATTATTCATATTTATATGCATGCCCATGGGGGAATCCGGGGAGTTAAAGTGCCCAGTCACATCTTGCGACAGAGGGTCAACAAATAGTCTCAAATACACAAGTCACATAATAATCTCTTTCCTTTTTAAAATAACCCTTCAAATCAAAACTCTAATTTTCATAGAAATTTTGGCAGTATCTCCTCTAAAACTCGAATTTCTGCCACCCTTCAAGGGTCCCAACTATCAAACTAAACACCTCTCAGTCATTCAAATAATTTCCAATAACAAATTATTTCAAAATCAAATAAATACCAATATTAAATCTTTCTCCAAAACCAACCAACTTCAATAGCAAATTATTAACAACAGCTAAACCACACATTTTATTCCATATACACAATCGATCAATTATACATTCAGTTCATTCCTATCTTAAGGTCTTCTAGCCTAAGTTTTCACGTGACATTAAACATTAACTACGAAAAACCAAAACCATACCTTCGTATGGAATCAAAATACTCGAAGCTCCGGAGAAGCTTTCTGACCGAGCTATCGAAGAAGAAAATGTCCAGAATCGTTTATGCCTCCTAAAACTTCAGTTGGCCGAACTTAAGGGGTAGAGAAGCTACGTCACCGTCAACTTTCACCGATCAAAAATGGTGCCAACATGTAGAGGAGGAGGATACGAATACTTTTACCGAATTATATTTTTTATTGTAGTTACGAATTGCAAGAAATCGAAACTGAAAGTTTGGTGGGGGTTTACGTTCTCTCTCTTTCTCTCTCGGTTACGCTCTTCTTCTTTTTCTCACCGTTCTCATTCTTGCTGCTATATATAATCCTTTGTTAGCGTACAAATATCATTACTAGAAGGATATATATATATATATATATATGAAAAAGTTTAGGGGCCAGTAACTTTGTTAAATTCTGGCCAGCATGTAACCAGCAAAGAAAAGTGAACCATTGGATGAAATCTCACACCATTAAAACCATTATTGATGGCTATTTGATAGTTACAAATCACAAAAGTTGCTGGCCCCCTAACATTCCTATATATATATATATAAACGAAAGCATGGACTAGGTAATCGAAAATAGGTAAATCAAATAGTTATAATAATAATAATAATAATAATAATAATAATAATAATAATAATAATAATAATAATAATAATAATAATAATAATAATAATTTATATATAAAGTTAATAATATATGAGTTACTAATCTAAATGACATTAGTAACTTAAGAGTGAAAGATATTTGGTGAAGCATTAGTAAAGCTAAGCTCAGCAAAAAGTATCGATATTTACTCATATCGGCAGATATCGAACTCGATAATAATATTATTAATTAAACTCTATTTTTAAATTAAAATATCAATTACTCAAATTAAAATATACATATAAGTTTCATTACTTATAAATTACTAGAATTATAGTTTTAATTATGTAAAATATATAATATATATATAAGAATATGAATTTGATTGAATTCAAATAGTTATAAAATTAGTTCAAATACTGATAATAAAATACTTTCTAAAAATAGAAAACTCCAATTTATCAAATAAATTATAACTTATTTATATTTATATTTTAAACTGAGGGTCGCTACATTCTACCCACCTTACGAAAATTTTCGCCCTCAAAAATTGATATAAAATGGAAAAGATTCATACTAACGTAACTTCCCTTCTTAAACATGTCAAAGAAAAACAGAAAGATTTGACATGTTTAGTTTGCAAATCCATGATATTCTTATGGCTTAAAAGTCTACGCAAAGCGGAAGATACAAGATAGGCTCGATGCAGAAGAGTTATAAGGCAGGCTAGTATTAGAACAATGGGTTTATCGTCCCTAATACTCGCTTCATCTAGCTCCTAAGTTTTGCCGATTCTAATGGTGTCATCTTACGTAATACAATCGAAACTGGTTCAGCCTCTGACACTAAATTTATCACAACTTACTCTTTCTCTTGACACCTAACCGATTATCAATTACGGGTTCAATCTATGTCATGTCTCTTCCTCGTAACTTACCATCTCTGGGTTTCAGGTAACTATCCTGCACAGCTTTCAACAATTCCGGTTCCTTATGTATAACTTAAGTTGTATGCTCAAAATAGTTCAACCCACTACCGCTGCGCCACTCTTATTATTATTCTCCAAGAATTTAGTCACTTTCTAGGCTGACCAACTATCGTTCTGTCTCACCATTCGGAGGTCATTAGTCGATTGCTCAGTTAAAAATCACAATGCTCACAACTCGGTAATGTACTACAATGAATGCTACGTGTTATTTACTATGCAAGGCAGTCGGAAATTTCGATTACCAGTTCGTGATTACCTCTAATCGGAGTATCTGTGCTTCCAGCACCATCCGCTGTCATAGTGAACACGCGTCCCTGATGTTGTGCCTTTCCAGCTTCTTGATTCTTCTTCTTTTCCGGATAATTCCAAGACAAATGCCCAGCTTCACCACAACAATAGCATACACCTAAACTAGCCCTGCATGGAGTATTCGGGTGGTACTTTCCACACCTCCTACAAGTTAAATCATTCGGTGGGGTCTGAGCTTGCTTTCCTTTGCCTCTTCCATGGATGTTGTTATTACTGAATCTCTAGAAGTTATTCTGACCCAAATGTGGTTGTGGGGTATAACCGCCTTGCTTGAAATCTTGTCCTCTAGGGGCGAAGTTCCTTCCCTGATCTCTCCTAATAAAAACTCGCTGATCACTCTTATCTGATGTCGCCTTTCTCAGACAATCCTCAGCCACCCTACTCTTATTCACCAATTCAAAAAACACTCTAATCTCCATTGGGGCAACGAAGCTCAGAATATCACTCTGAAGACCTCCCTCATATTTAATACACTTCCATTCAACAAAATCTTCAGGCGCACCTTGACAGATACGAGAAAAGCGACATAACTCCTTAAACCTGCTAGTATATTCAGTAACAGTCATCTGTCCCTACTTTAACTGCATCAATTCAAGTTCCTTGGCATTTCTGGCTGAATTAAGAAAGTATTTCTTATAGAACTCTGATGCGGGCGGAGATTAGCGAATTAAAAATTATTAAAATATATACGTTGCAAGTATAGTTCTTAATTCGCCGGAAATCCGCCTATCAATTTAGAAAGATGTCACAGAAAATTGATATTTAAAATACTGGGAGTATGAATCCCAGGTCGTCTCCCAACGAGTTGCAGGAAAGGGTGCTATTTTATTAATCAGATGTTTTTGAAAAGGGTTGAGTTGAGTAAACAGGAAATTAAATTGATGAAATTAAATAATGTAAATAAAAGCCTTGACTGGGAGTTAATTACATAGAAGCCCTATTCTTGATGAAACACTCTTAAGATTAGTTGACAATTGAGAGTTATTTCGTTTAGTTATCCTTTACTAAGTAAAGGAAGGTAAAACAAGTTGGAATGCTGTTCTATTCACAAGTCCCAATCCACTCTGGGGAGGGTTGGTGTCAGGAATTAGAGAGCAATCCAACAATAACCAAATTACAATCTTTCTCTTGAACCTTCCAACTCAAGGGTTCCTTTCAATCAACTCCCCATCAAGTTAGGGAACTACTCACTCATTGTAAAGGTAAAATTCGTAGCATATGAAAAGGGATTAAAGAAAGACATTGTAAATAAAAATTAAAAATAATCAATTAAAAATAAAAGTGATCCTTATATTAAATAATCCTAAAAATATTCCAATGGTAAAATTAAACAAAGCAAGGAACATGAAAGAGTAAGCCAAGTAAAGAAAACGAACTAGAATGACGAAGTCTTGATGAGGTAATAACTCTTCTCAATATCCCAATGCAAAAAGCTAGAGAAACTAAAATCCTAAGAACTATGAATGTGTAGAGAGAAAACCTAGAGGAGGAGTAAAACTAGATCTAAAACTAAAACTGTGTAGAATGAATGTTGTCCTTGGTTTCTGCATGTTCTCCGGCTCTAGTCTGCTGTTCCGGGCCAAAAACTGGGTCAAAATAGGGCCCGAAATCGTCCCCAGCGAATCTGCAAATTATGCAGATTGCGCACGTCACGCGATCGCGTCGCTCATGCGGACGCGTCATTCGCGTTTCTGCTTTGCCACGCGGACGCGTTGTCCATGCGGCCGCGTCGCTTCAAATTGCTCTCTTCCGCACGGTCGCGTCATCCATACGGCCGCGTCGCTTCTCGCTGGTCATCTCCTCAATTTCTTGTGTTCCTTCCATTTTTGCAGGCTTCCCTTCCAATCTCCAACTCTTTCATGCCCTATAAAGCCTGAAACACTTAACACACAGATCACGGCATCGAATGGAATAAGGGGGAAATAAAATACATAATTAAAAGTCTCTAGGAAGCAAGTTTTCAACCATAAAACATCTTTAGGAAGGAAATATAAATGCATGCTTATTTAATGAATAAGTGGGCAAAGATCATGATAAAACCACACAATTAAACACAATATAAACCATAAAATAGTGGTTTATCAACCTCCCCACACTTAAACATTAGCATGTCCTCATGCTTAATTGAAGGAGATAAAGTAAATAAGTATGAACATGCAGAAATTCATGCAATGCAATGCAATCCTATATATGAATGCAACTATATGATTCTTGCCCACTTGATCAAAAGTAAATAAGCTCTTCAAAACAATTACAAATCAAATTCCACTAATTCTATCATTATACAGTAAGACAGATAAAAGTGCAAGAAGATAGCTCATGAAAGCAGGGAACATAGAAATTCAAGCATGGAACCCTCACTGATAGTGTATGTACACTCTAGTCTCTCTAGTGTATAGGGTAATCACTCTATCCTTCTCTAATCATGCTCTCTAACTTTTGTTCTTCTCCTAACCAATCAACAATAGTTAATATACCAATGCAAACATCATGAGGTCTTTTCAAGGTTGTAATGGTTGTCCCCTTATTTATTTATAAATTTTTTTTATATAGAAGCAAAAATAAACATAGCTTATCAATGCACATAGATTTTTAATTCTTATAGTTTTTTCATGAGTAGGTATCCAAATTCCCATTAAATTATCATGACACATTCCCTTAATAACTTTTGTTCCCACAATTTCCCATACTTAACTGGCACACACAATTCTATCTTAAGCTAACCAAAGATTCAATTTGGGATATACAATTGTTTTTCCGCTTAAGGCTAGTAATGTGGTGAAATATAGAACAAATGGGATTTAAAGGCTCAAAGTGGTTAACAAAGGTAATTGAAAATGGTAGGCTTAATTTGGATAAGTGAGTTTAAACAAATAATGGCCTCAATCATATGCAAGCATACAAATATAATAAATATTGGACATATAAGATAAAATAAAATATAGATTACAATCATAGAGAAGTAAACACACAAGAATAAAATAATTATGGTTAAATAATGTAACCATGCATAAAGGCTCAAATCTTCACAGGTTGTGTGTTCTTTAGCTCAAACATCATGTTCCAAATACAACTTCAAGCAAATTTATCATAAAAATTTTAAAAATTAGTGAAATTTTGTTCCAAAGATAGAGTCTTAGAAGAAACTTATTGTCTTTTCAATCAAGTAGAGCATGCATGCAACTAACCTATTACTATGTAATTTATCCTATTCTATAAAAGAAAGAAAATCTAACTAAATATCCTAATTTATTGGTGCTAGGAAAGAGAAATTACCTCCGGAAGTCAGGTACTGACCGACCTCCCCACACTTAAGGCTTTGCACCGTCCTCGGTGCCATCTGTCAGGAACAGGGGTGGGCTGGTAGCAGTATCTCCACAGTCGGGACCATCATGGCTCCCTGTGCTGGTAAAAAAAGTGGGGTCCGGGGTGTCTGAGTCCTTGAATTTTCCCTTGAGTAGCTCCTTGAGGTGTTTGAATCGGCGCTCGTTACGGCGCTCTCTTAACTTCGCTTTCTGTTCTTGCCGATTCAATCTTTTGATTATCTGCTGGAGCAGTTCATCAGTTGTAGGTGCTTGTGGTGTTGAAGAAGGAATATCTTCAACTGGAGCAGTAGGAAGGCTTGTAGTGGCTGCTGGAAGTCTGAGGTACTTCCCATTGGGGACATACTGATCATCCCGTGGAAGCATGGCTTTGGTGTCTCCAGCTCTGTAGGAAACTCTGGCTGCTGAGACAAGATCTGAGACCAAGGTGGGAAAAGGTAAGTTGCCCGCAATTTGGACGTGTCCCATGGCATTCCGGATATGTCTTGGTAGATTCAGAGACTGGTCTGTAAGGATGCACCATAGTAGAACGGCCATGTCCGCAGTGAAGGAGGACTCGTGAGTGCTCGAAAAGACGTAATGGGACATGATTTGTGCCCATACGCGAGCCTCCAAGGTAAGTGCTGAAGCCGATATTCCCTTAGGGCGGGTACGATGGTATCCGTAGATCCAACGGCTGCCAGGTAATGCGTTAACTCTGAGAACATCTTCCCAGTCAAATTGGTACTGCTGGCGCTTGAGTGCGGCTTCTTGAAAGGCGTCCATTCCTTCTAGAATAGGGGGAAGACTTAGAGCTTGTCGAATGGCCTCTTCTGCAATGGGGACTTGCTTCTGACGTACATAGACAGACTGCAGAGTAGGCAGGTAGAAGTTAGAGTAGAACTCGACTACCCAAGAGAGATTGACCTGCCTTGGCTGTCTCCGTAGGAAACCCCATTGTCTTTGTTCAATTTGCGACTCAACAAAGGTAGCAATATTGGGCGGGAGGATAAGAAGGTATTCGTTGTTATAGCTCCTTTCTGCCAGGATGGGGAACATCTGCTCACAGTAGCGATTGGGAAATCGCGCAGTATCCTTCGCTGGAAAGGCTTTCTCCTTTTCATCAACCTTGATGATCCTCTTAACTCGTTTTGTTGAGGGCTTAACTGCAGTTGAAGAAGGCTCTGCCACTAGTGCTCTTTTAGTTCCTCTTCTTACTGGTGGTTTGGGAATGGCTTTCTCTTTTCCTTTCTTGGTGGCCATCCTGAAAAAGGGAAGAGAAAGTAAATTAAATTTAAAGAGATATATAGCAATGAAGAGAACGGAAAAGGATGGTTATAAATGCACATTAAAAGGTAAATGATGTTAACACATGCTCATGAGTACATGTGAAAGATCATTAATGAAAAATAGTTAGTGCATATGATGACAAGTAAATGCAAGGTGTTTATTGGCATGCCGGCAAAGGGCATGAGTAGCATATACCAATCATTACTTTGTAACAAACCATCACGTTTGTATTGACAATTAAATTCAATTAATATAATAGTAAAGAGAATTTGTGAAAAGCAAGCACTGAATAGTAGAATAACATAGAGAAGTGCATAATGCCATATGGGCTTTTTCACAAACACATAGCATGCATGGTGAAGAAGGTATAGAAAGCATTAAAGTGAACATGTAAGCAACCCTTTAAAGAGAATAATATATAATTGTCAAACACTTTGCAACAATCCACAAGCATATAATGAGGAATAATGACTCAAATAAAATTCCAACACCATGTAAAAAAGGAAAGAAGAAGAAAGAAAATATGAATAATGAAAAGAAAAAGAGAAGAAAAGAAAATAACATATAAAATAAGAAGAGTGATAGAAAAGAGAAGGGTGAAGAAGAAAATAAAACCTTGTTAATGGAGGTGAGGGAGAGTGAGAGTGAAAGGTGAGAGAGAAGGAAGAAGGGAGAAGGAAGAAGTAAGGAGGGAAAAAAAATTAGGATTAGAGAGGAAAAAGATAAGATATTTTGGCAATTCAGGTTGAGCTGTGCGACGCAAGCGACGCGGCCGCGTGGGGCACACGTTCGCGTGATTGCGCTTCAGGTAAGATGACGCGATCGCGTCGGTCACGCGGTCGCGTGACCCATGTTAGGCTTCTGGCGCGAGTGCAGCCTTGCGCCTGCACAATTCTTTGTTCAAATTGATGTCTTTGCCAAAATTGGGGTGACGCGATCGCATGGGGCATGCGATCGCGTGAGTGGGCTTCAGAAGGGAACGACGCGGACGCGTGAGCCATGCGTCCGCGTGGGTAGAATTGTGCCATTGGCACCAATCCAGCACCACTCGCGCACAATAATTCGTTGTGCACCCTGTTTACGTCGAAAATCAGGGCACGCGGCCGCGTGGGTCACGCGGTCGCGTGGGTAGAATTGTGCCATTGGCACGCCTCCAGCCACGCTCCAGCGTGACTCTCTATTCATTTTTATTTTTCTCCCCTCTCCTTGCGACGCGGACGCGTCGCGTGGCATTTTTTTTATATGCAGATGCAGATGCACGAAAGTACTGATAAAGAGAAGAGTTATTGAATATGAAAAACTAAAAATAAAGAAAAGAACGATCATACCATGGTGGGTTGTCTCCCACTTAGCACTTTGCTTTAACGTCCGTAAGTTGGACGCTCCACTAGCTCAGTCTGTGGCTATGTGGGGATCTTCCAAGAGGAAGATCTTGAGTTTCTTGTCTTTCTTCCACTTTTCACCATGGTACAGCTTTAAACGATGTCCATTAACTTTGATAAGCTCCGAGCTCGAAGGATGGATAAGGTGATAAACTCCGTACGGTTCAGCCTTCTCTACCTTGTAAGGACCTTCCCATCTTGATCTCAACTTGCCTGGCATGAGCCTCAGTCGAGATTTGTAAAGGAGGACTGAGTCCCCAGGTTGGAACTCTTTCCTCTTGATGTTCTGGTCATGTACAGCCTTCATCTTCTCCTTGTGTAGTCTTGAGTTCTCATAAGCTTCTAGGTGAAGGCTCTCCAGTTCTTGCAGTTGCAACTTCCTTTCAGCTTCGGCTTTCTCAATTCCCATATTTCACTCCTTGACTGCCCAAAAGGCTTTGTGCTCTATTTCTACCGGGAGATGACAAGCTTTTCCATAAACTAAGCGAAAAGGACTCATCCCAATGGGTGTTTTGTATGCTGTTCTGTATGCCCAGAGTGCATCTTGTAGCCTGGTGCTCCAGTCTCTTCTATGAGGCTTTACTATCTTCTGCAAGATACGCTTTATCTCTCTGTTTGATATCTTGGCTTGCCCATTGGTCTGAGGATGGTATGCTATTGCAACCTTATGAATTATCCCATGCTTCTTCATTAGTCCTGTTAGTCTCCTATTACAAAAATGGGTGCCTTGATCGCTCACGATTGCTCGTGGGAATCCAAAGCGACAGATAATATAGTTTCTCACAAAGGAAACAACAGTGTTAGCATCATCAGTACGGGTAGAAATTGCTTCCACCCATTTGGAAACGTAATCCATAGCAAACAATATATAAAAATAACCATTAGAATTTGGAAATGGACCCATGAAGTCAATGCCCCAAACATCAAAGATTTCACAGAAAAGCATATATTATTGAGGCATCTCATCCCTCTTGGATATATTACCAAATTTTTGGTATGGGGGGCAAGATTTACAAAATTCAGTAGCTTCTCTGAAAAAAGTAGGCCACCAGAATCCACAGTCTAAGACCTTTCTAGCTGTTCTTTGAGGGCCAAAATGTCCTCCACTCTCAGATGAGTGACAGGCCTCTAAAATGGACTGGAATTCTGATTGAGACACACAACGTCTAATTACCTGATCAGCGCCACATCTCCATAAATATGGGTCATCCCATATATAATATTTAGACTCGCTTTTCAGCTTGTCTCTTTGGTGCTTAGAAAAGTTTGGAGGAAATGTGTGGCTAACTAGATAATTAGTTACAGGTGCATACCAAGGAGATACCTCAGATACTGCTTGCAGGTTATCAAATGGAAAATTATCATCTATAGGAGTAGAATCATCCTTAATGTGTTCAAGGCGACTCAAGTGGTCTACCACTAAATTCTGGTTACCACTCCTATCCTTTATTTCTAAATCAAATTCTTGTAATAGCAGTATCCAACGTATAAGTCTTGGTTTGGACTCCTTTTTAGATAATAGATACTTTAAAGCTGCATGGTCCGAATACACTACTACTCTAGTACCAAGTAAATAAGCTCGGAATTTATCCAGAGCAAAAACAATAGCAAGAAGCTCTTTCTCAGTAGTAGTATAATTGGACTGGGCAGCGTCTAAAGTCTTAGACGCATAAGCAATAACAAAAGGGTCCTTACCTTCGCGCTGAGCCAGCGCTGCTCCTACTGCATGGTTGGAAGCGTCGCACATGATTTCAAACGGCTGGCTTCAGTCTAGTCCTCTCACAATTGGGGCTCGAGTTAGGGCGGCTTTCAGCTTATCAAACACTTGTTTGCAATCTTCACCGAACTCGAACTCAATATCCTTCTGTAGTAATCTGGATAAGGGAAGTGCTACCTTACTAAAGTCCTTAATAAATCTCCTGTAAAAACCTGCATGGCCAAGGAACGAACGGACTTCCCTCACAGAAGAGGGGTAAGGTAAACTAGAAATAACATTCACCTTTGCTGGGTCTACAGAAATGCCATTATTAGATACCACATGTCCTAATACAATCCCTTGTTTTACCATAAAATGACATTTTTCAAAATTCAATACAAGGTTTGTATTAACACATCTATCTAATACTCTAGATAATCCATCTAAGCAAAGGCTAAAAGAATCACCATAAACGCTAAAATCATCCATAAAAACCTCCATACAGTCCTCAATAAGATCAGAGAAAAGACTCATCATATACTTTTAAAAAGTAGCTGGTGCATTGCATAAGCCAAAGGGCATTCTCCTGTAAGCATAAGTCCCAAAAGAACATGTAAAAGTGGTCTTTTCCTGATCCTCAAGAGCTATATGAATCTGGAAATAACCTGTGTAACTATCTAAAAAGCAATAATGTGATTTACCTGACAGGCGATCCATCATTTGATCAATAAATGGAAGTGGGTAGTGATCCTTACGAGTGGCTTGGTTAAGATGCCTGTAATCAATGCAGACTCTCCAAGCATTCTAAACTCTAGTTGCTATGAGCTCTCCATGCTCATTCTTCACTGTAGTGACTCTAGACTTCTTGGGCACCACTTGTACTGGGCTAACCCATTCACTGTATGAAATGGGATAGATGATATCTGCCTCCAATAGTCTAGTCACTTCCTTTTTGACAACTTCCAAGATAGTGGGATTCAATCTTCTTTGGGGTTGACGGACAGGTCCTGCTCTCTCTTCTAAAAATATTCTGTGCTCACATACTTGAGGGTTGATGCCTACTATATCTGCCAAACTCCACCCAATTGCCTTCTTGTGCCTCCTCAGTACATCAAGTAACTGCTCTTCTTGTTGAGAAGTAAGTTCCCTTGCAATGATAACCGGAAACTTCTGCTCATCTTCAAGATAAGCATATTTGAGATGTGAAGGGAGGGGTTTCAACTCTAACTTCTGATCATGGGCAGGCTCTGGATTATTTGGAGCTTGTGAAAATGGCGAAGTGCCCTCATTGTCAGTTAAGAGGGTCCCCACACTTGAACCTTGTCCAATGTGCTTCTCTTCTAACTCTTCCTTGTGAACTTCAGCTACAGTTTCATCTATGACATCACACTGAAAGATAGAATGATCTTCTGGAGGGTTGTTTATGACTCCATTCAGATTGAAGATTACTATGCGGCCATCTATTTCAAAAGAGTATGTTCCTAAAAAAGCATCCAATTTCAATTTTGATGTCTTCAGGAATGGTCTTCCAAGTAGGATTGATGATGGCTTATCCGAGTCATTATGGGGCATCTCCAAGATATAAAAATCAGTGGGAAATGTAAGCCCTTTAATGTTCACTAAAACATCCTCAGCAACTCCAGCCACTGTAATAATGCTTTTATCTGCTAACACAAAACGAGCTGCCGACCTTTTTAAGGGAGGGAGTCTCAAAATATCATATATAGACAAAGGCATTATACTAACACAGGCTCCTAAATCACACATGCAATCATAAATTACTACTCCACCAATAGTACAACTAACTATACAAGGACCTGGGTCACTACACTTCTCAGGTAATCCTCCCATTAAAGCAGATATGGAACTACCTAAAGGAATAGTTTCTAATTCATGAATTTTGTCCTTATGTATACATAAATCTTTTAGAAACTTTGCATATTTAGGTACTTGTTGAATAACATAAAAAAGAGGAACGATTACCTCAACCTTTTTGAATATTTCTACCATTTTGGGATCGGGTTCCAGCTGCTTCCTGGGCTTCCTTGCAAGTTGTGAAAATGGAATGGGAGTGGTGTTTTCTGCAGTGTCTGCGTCTCTTGGTGCTTCCTCCTGTGGTTGGGCTTCTTCTTTTTCAGCTATGTCCTGTATGTCCTCTTCCTCTTCAACATCTTCTATTTCTACTACCTCTTCAGCTGAGGCGTGTTCTGGTGAGTTTGGCTCCTCCTGCAGTGTGGTTCCGGAACTTAGGGTGATGGCATTAATGCCTCCCTTTGGATTGGGTAATAGTTGAGAGGGGATTCCAGTGGAGCTTGAAGGTTGGTTACTGGAATTTTTGCATTGATCCAATCTGTGGAACAAGAGCTTGCAAAGTAGCGGTCAGACCATTCAGACTGGCATTAATGTTATTTTCCATGGTCTGTTGACTTTGCTCAAAAAATTTTAGTAACTCTTCATTAGGAGATGAAGAAGGGTGAGTAAATTGAGAGGTCTGCTGTTGGGTATTCTGTGGTCCTTGGGACTGCCTCAGGTGAGGTGCTCTGTAAGGTTGGTTCTGCTGCCTATTGTTGTTATTATTCCACCTCTGATTTCCCTTATTATCTCTGCCTCCTCTATTATTGTTGTCCCTCCAATTCTGGTTAGAATTGTCCTGCCATCCATGGTTATTATTTCCACCTTGATTGTACCCTCGGTTGGGGCGATCATAGAAGTTATGAGTGGATGCCACCATGTTGTCTTCCTGTTGGAGTTGCGGGTATTCATCAGTATAATGGCTATAATCAGCACAAATTCTGCAAACTCTCTGTGGGACTAACTGTTGGTTTTACTATAGTGAAGGAGGTTGAGCTTGCTGAACTTGTTGTTGATTCAATTGCATCTGCTTCAGCAAGTTGGTCATTTCACAGATACTCTGAGTTAGAGCATCAGTCTCTCTGCTAGAGGATACCTCTGCAATGGCTTTTGAACGGCCTTGCTTCTGTCTATGGTTCCTAGTAGATTCAGCTAAGTCGCTGATCAGTTGCCATGCCTCATCAGTGGTCTTGTACTTCTTCATGGACCTATTGCTAGCACTTTCCAATGTGGTCTTATCTTGGGGCCTCATACCCTGTGTGATGTAGCTGAGCAACACTATCTTGTCGATCATGTGGTGGGGGCATGCTTCCAGAAGATTATTGAAGCGCTCCCAGTATTCAAAGAGAGTCTCGTTGTCATCTTGAACAATAGTAGAAATGTCTTTCCTCAGTTTATCAGTAACTTCAGATGGAAAGAATTTCTCCAAAAACTCTTTTCTGAGCGTATCCCAGTTGGATACATTAGCTAGGGGTTGAGTGTAGTACCACTCTCTTGCCTTTCCATCAAGAGAAAATGGGAAAGCTTTCAGCAGAATTGAAGTTTCATCTGTACCATCACGCCTGACAGTAGAACAGGCTGCCTGGAAATCTCTCAGGTGCTTGATAGGCTCTTGAGCAGGTAAGCCATGAAACTTGGACATCAAATTGAGCAGTGCGGTCTTTATTTCAAAATCTGTAGCCACTGCTGGGTGACGCGCTTGAAACGGTTGTATTGTAAAATCAGGGGCTCCTTCTTCCTGGATGGTAACTCTCCTAGGTTCTGCCATGTCGTCTGCACGTGAATCAACCGAATCAGTAGAACGGGAGCTGGTTTCTTTCTCAAGTTCACTTTCAGATCCGCCCTCAGAGCGGACTAACCGACGCCAAGCTCGCCTTATTCGTGAAATAGTCCTTTCAATTTCAGGATCGAATATTAGCAAGCGCAGATCAGGAAGTGAACGCGTCATTTGACGAAAGAAACATGCAGCTCATAGTAGCGAAATAAAATAAAATGCAAATAAATAAATTCTAATTAATAACTTTAGCACTCTATTGCAACTCCCCGGCAACGGCGCCAAAAATTGATGCGGGCGGAGATTAGCGAATTAAAAATTATTAAAATATATACTTTGCAAGTATAGTTCTTAATTCGCCGGAAATCCGCCTATCAATTTAGAAAGATATCACAGAAAATTGAAATTTAAAATACTGGGAGTATGAATCCCAGGTCGTCTCCCAACGAGTTGCAGGAAAGGGTGCTATTTTATTAATCAGATGTTTTTGAAAAGGGTTGAGTTGAGTAAACAGGAAATTAAATTGATGAAATTGAATAATGTAAATAAAAGCCTTGACTGGGAGTTGATTACATGGAAGCCCTATTCTTGATGGAACACTCTTAAGATTAGTTGACAATTGAGAGTTATTTCGTTTAGTTATCCTTTACTAAGTAAAGGAAGGTAAAACAAGTTGGAATGCTGTTCTATTCACAAGTCCCAATCCACTCTGGGGAGGGTTGGTGTCAGGAATTAGAGAGCAATCCAACAATAACCAAATTACAATCTTTCTCTTGAACCTTCCAACTCAAGGGTTCCTTTCAATCAACTCCCCCATCAAGTTAGGGAACTACTCACTCATTGTAAAGGTAAAATTCGTAGCATATGAAAAGGGATTAAAGAAAGACATTGTAAATAAAAATTAAAAATAATCAATTAAAAATAAAAGTGATCCTTGTATTAAATAATCCTAAAAATATTCCAATGGTAAAATTAAACAAAGCAAGGAACATGGAAGAGTAAGCCAAGTAAAGAAAACGAACTAGAATGACGAAGTCTTGATGAGGTAATAACTCTTCTCAATATCCCAATGCAAAAAGCTAGAGAAACTAAAATCCTAAGAACTATGAATGTGTAGAGAGAAAACCTAGAGGAGGAGTAACACTAGATCTAAAACTAAAACTGTGTAGAATGAATATTGTCCTTGGTTTCTACATGTTCTCCGGCTCTAGTCTGCTGTTCCGGGTCAAAAACTGGGTCAAAATAGGGCCCAAAATCGTCCCCAGTGAATCTGCAAATTATGCAGATTGCGCACGTCACGCGATCGCGTCGTTCATGCGGACGCGTCATTCGCGTTTCTGCTTTGCCACGCAGACGCGTCATCTATGCAGCCGCGTCACTCGTGCTATTCCATGCCGCGCGGTCACGTCATTCATGCGGCCGCATCGCTTCAAATTGCTCTCTTCCGCGCGGTCGCGTCATCCATGCGGCCGCGTCGCTTCTCGCTGGTCATCTCCTCAATTTCTTGTGTTTCTTCCATTTTTGCCGGCTTCCCTTCCAATCTCCAACTCTTTCATGCCCTATAAAGCCTGAAATACTTAACACACAGATCACGGCATCGAATGGAATAAGGGGAAATAAAATACATAATTAAAAGTCTCTAGGAAGCAAGTTTTCAACCATAAAACATCTTTAAGAAGGAAATGTAAATGCATGCTTATTTAATAAATAAGTGGGCAAAGATCATGATAAAACCATACAATTAAACACAATATAAACCATAAAATAGTGGTTTATCAAACTCTGTTTGGAAAACCTCCCAAGGAATCACAGCGCCATCTGGCTGTAGGATACGTCGTGCTACCAATACTGAGCCTCACCCTGCAGCTGATAAGTTCCAAACTCAACCCATTACTCCTCAAGAACCTGTTGAGCTTGCAGTGCCCGCTCCATAGCCTAAATCCAATTGTCTGCAGCAGTGGGATTTTGTAAACCCCGATTAATTAGTAGATAATTAGTCAGTAAATTGGTTTTTAATAAGGAAGACTAGAAATGCGAATATTATATCAAATTAGAATAGAGCTCATTGAAATGAGAATTTTGACACTAATTTCGAAGAAAACGGTCCAAAAATAGACCGAACGGGCCGAACCGATTAAACCAGACCCAAACCGGGCTATCAGTCCAACCGGACCAACACATTAAAAGAGCCCGAAAGCCCCTTTCTTCTTCATTTCACCTGTAGTACGTGAAATGCTTCCAGGGAGAAGAGAAACGAGAAATATCCTGTAACCCTTACGTTAATTTCCAACTCCCGTAACTTTTCCGTCTGAGCTCCGATCGCACCGTTTGCGGCCACACGTTCACTGCGTCAAGCTCTACGTTTCTATTGGAATAATTTCATAGGTAACTCGTTATTTTACACTCAGCCTTCATTTCCCCCAATGTTCAAATTTTGAGAAGGAAGGTTGAATTTCTTTGATTTTTGATGTTTTAGGATCCAATTAGCTTGAGAAAAATGTTCACTCTTGTTTATGTGAAGCTTGGGTAAGGTGAGGATACGATAATTCCATTTTAATTTCATTGAATTTGAGCTTTGAGTATTAAGTTGGATATATATGTGTTATGAATGTGTATTAGGTTGAAAATAAATAATTGGAGCTCGAAATTGTGAATACTGGAACTTGGAGGAAGTGGATTAGTTGAGGTTTTGAGGGCTGTCTTCTTTTAGGAAAATTGTCTTGGAATAATACTTGGGAATCGGCTAAGGTATGGTTTAGGTTTCTTGCATTTAATATATAATGTTCTGTGAAAACTTAGGCTAGATGACTATAGGATAAGTTGGATTGCATGTGTATATTTAATACTTAGTATCCTGTTGATAAACATGGTTGGTTTGGTGCTTATTGATTAACTGGTGATTTGGTGAATTATTGATTTGAGGTATAGCTATTGTGGAAGTTGTTGTGATAATGAGGTATCTTGTGTTAAAAGCCTAGGATTTGTGAACTATGATTCTTGGTTGAATTTTGGTTGTTAGAATTGAATATTGTATGAGTATAATTGTTGATCTGAGGTAGACTTATTGTGAAGATTGCTGAGGAGATGCGGCTAAAATTTTATAAAAATTAGAGATTTTGTTTATATGATTATTTAAAAAGATTTAGATTCAAAGGTTATATGGTTTGATGTTGAGTTATTAGGAAAATGAGCATGTTTTAAGTTTGATTCATTTTGAAAAGAATGAATTATGTTTTGAATTGGAACTATTGATGGACGGAATGAGAGGTGTGATAATGAAGGATAAGGATTGAATATGATTGATGTATGGTGATGAATGAGATGCGATTGAGAATGATGTGGATGTTGATGAATTATAATTGAATTATTTATATGGCTTATGAATTTGAATAATCTAAGATACGATATTCCTTGGATAAAGTGTCGTGACTTGCCACCACGTGTACCAGGTTGAAAACTCGATACTCTGTTGTCCCTACGACGTAAGTGTGACCGGGCACTATATAAATTCCCAGGAATGTTATCCCCATTGAGCAATATTGATTATTTGAGAAAAAGCTATGCATAGACTCTTGGGGATGCACGTCGAGGGACAGTCTAAGTTCAATTCAGACTTGTCGGGTTGGTTGGATAACCGACAGATGAGCCTCATCAGCCATAGGACAGGCATGCATCATATACACATTACTTGAATTACTTGCTTGTGCTTTAATTGGGTGTGCCTAGATGTACTTGCCATGTTAAATGTGTATTTGTTACCTGCAGTAATTGTAACCTTCTTGTGCTTGCCTTTATCTGTTTATTTGTCTGTGAAAATACATGACAGAGTTGGAGGTATGGAGGAATGGCAGTATGGGACTTAGATTTAAGGTTAAGTTAAGTTAGGTCTAAATATTCTTAGAAAACCACCTTGTATGGGTCTTGTTTAATACTTTAAGCTCTATAATCTGAGTGTCAGCGTTCTAGGGTTGCCTCTAGCATTCCCAGGACCTTATATATTATGTGTGTGGCACCTTTACCATACTGAGAACCTCTGGTTCTCATTCCATACTATGTTGTTATTTTTCAGATGCAGGTCGAGAGGTATCTCGTCAGGCGTCTAGACTCTTGAAGCGGAGTGATTACTGGGTTATTTTGCTATGCTATGATGTATATATATATATATATATATATATACTTAGCTTTCTCTCCACATAACTTATTCTTTTTTATCCTCTTAGAGGTTTATGGAGAGGCAGGATTGTGTGTGTGTACTTTTGGGTTTTGGATATGTATGTATATATGTGTAAATATTCTTCGACCAAACTTGACTTCGCAGGCTGAGTTAGGAGCTTGTTATTTTGTATCATTGGCACTCTATTCTTACTTCTGTTATCTTATCTTTAATAGTTATGTTTTTTTCTTAGCACACAAGTTAACTCGTTCCTTGAGCGCTGCGCTTTTATTTCGTAATTTTTATTTCGCCTATTCTTCAAGGCTCCTAGCATATTATAATTCTTCTGCTATTATGTGTACTCATTTTATTTTAGAGGTCGTAATACCACACCACCTTTGTTTTACGACTTAAGCGTAAAGCTTAGTGTGGTAGGGTGTTACATTATGGTATCAGAGCAGTTCGTTCCTATAGAGCTTGAAAAATGGACTGATAAGAGTTTAGAGCAGATTCCGGTTGTATGTGAATTTCCAAATGTGTTTCCAGATGATATTAATGAATTTTCACCTAATCGAGAGGTTGAATTTGCAATTGAGTTGGTGCCTGGAGCCGGTTCGATTTCGATTACTCCTTACAGGATGTCACCTTTAGAAATGGTTGAACTGAAAGCTCAGCTGGAAGATCTGTTGGGTAAGCATTTTATCCGACCAAGTGTTTCTCCGTGGGAGCGCCAGTGTTACTGGTAAAGAAGAAGGATGGGAGTATGCAGTTTTGTGTCGACTATCGGTAGTTGAATAAGATTAATGTGAAGAATAAATATCCGTTGCCTAAAATCGATGATCTAATGGATCAGTTACAGAGTGCCGGTGTGTTTTCTAAGATTGATCTGTGGTCTGGGTATCATCAAATAAGGGTTAGAGACGAGAATATTTCGAAGACTGCTTTCAGGACATGTTATGGTCATTATGAGTATACGGTGATGTCTTTTGGATTGACTAATGCCCCAGCAGTATTTATGGATTATATGAACAGGATTTTCTGACCGTATCTGGACAAGTTTGTTATCGTCTTCATTGATGGCATTCTTGTTTACTCTAAGACTGAAGAGGAACATGCTGATCATTTGCAAACTATGCTGCAAATTCTAAGAGATAGGAAGTTATATGC
Source organism: Arachis ipaensis (assembly GCF_059453495.1). Lineage (NCBI taxonomy): Eukaryota > Viridiplantae > Streptophyta > Magnoliopsida > Fabales > Fabaceae > Arachis > Arachis ipaensis. Next base: position 9,350,037 of record NC_142439.1, on the reverse strand, counting down.
TAAGTTGTCTAAATGTGAGTTCTGGAAGAGTGAAGAGAAGTTCCTCGGTCACGTGGTGAGTAAGCAGGGAATAGCTGTGGATCCTGCTAACGTGGAAGCAGTAATGAATTGGGAGCGAGCAACTTCAGTGATAGAGATAAGGAGTTTTCTAGGTTTGGCGGGATATTATCGTAGATTCATTAAAGAATTTTTACAGCTCGCCTTACCTTTAACTAAGTTGACTAGGAAGGATACGCCTTTTATCTGGACTCCGGAGTGTGAGGAGAGTTTTCAAGCATTGAAGCATAGGTTAACTACTCCACCCGTGTTGGTATTGCTTGAACCAAGCGAACCATTTGAAGTGTACTGTGATGCATCACTGAAGGGTTTAGGATGCGTTCTGATGCAGCACCAGAATGTTGTAGCATACGCCTCATGGCAATTAAGGCCACATGAAATGAACTACCCGACACATGATTTGGAACTTGCTGCTGTTGTGTTTGCTTTAAAGATCTGGAGGCACTACCTCTATGGCGTTAAGTTTCATGTTTTCTCAGACCATAAGAGTTTGAAGTATCTTTTTGAGCAGAAAGAGTTGAATATGCGTCAGAGGAGGTGGATGGAGCTTCTGAAAGATTATGATTTCGAATTGAATTATCATCCAGGAAAAGCAAACGTTGTAGCAGACTCCTTGAGTCAGAAATCTTTATATGCAGCTTGGATGATGCTACGAGAAGAAGAATTACTAAGGGCATTTCAAGGTTTGAATTTGGGAATTAGAGAAGAATCTGAAATTTTGTGTTTGAGTCAATTGCAGATTTCAAGTGAATTTAAATCAGAACTTCTGAAGGTTCATCGAGACAATAAAGTGTTACGTAAGGTATTACCAGCAGTTGAATAGGGGAAACAGTGGAGAGCGTCAGAAGGACAGGATGGTTTGTGGAGGTTCAAGAATCGGATTGTTGTGCCAGATATTGGAGACCTGCGACAGAGAATCTTGAAGGAAGCTCATAAGAGCGGGTTTTCAATCCATCCATGGAGCAGTAAAATGTACCAAGATCTGAAAGCGATGTTTTGGTGGCCAGGTATGAAGAATGATGTGGCATTACATATATCTAAATGTTTAACATGTCAGAAAGTTAAGATTGAGCATCAGAGACCATCAGGGACCCTTCAGCCTTTGGAGATTCCACAATGGAAATGGGAGAGTATTGCAATGGATTTTGTGATAGGTTTGCCTAGAACCCGATCTGGCTGTGATGCTATTTGGGTGGTTGTGGACTGACTAACAAAATCAGCTCACTTTCTTCCTATTCGAATAAGTTGCACAATGGAAGAATTGGCTCGAATATATATCAAAGAGATTTTCAGATTACATGGCGTGGCTTCTACCATTATATCTAACAGAGATCCCCGTTTTACATCAAAGTTCTAGGGAGCTTTTCAGCGTGCATTTGGGACTCAGTTACATTTGAGTACTACGTATCGCCCTCAAACATATGGTCAGTCAGAGAGAACTATTCAGACCTTGGAGGATATGCTAAGGGCTTGTGTTTTGGACCAGCCTGCGAGCTGGGATCGGTATATGCCATTAATAGAATTTGCTTATAATAATAGCTGTCATGCGAGCATTGGAATGGCTCCATATGAGGCTCTGTATGGCAGGAAATGTCAATCTCCGGTATGTTGGTATGAAACTGGAGAAAGAAGTTTGTTAGGACCTGAGATGATAGCTGAAACCACTGAACAGATAAAGAAGATCCGTAGCTGAATGCTTATAGCCCAAAGCCACCAAAAGAGCTATGCTGATCAGAGGCAAAAGCCTTTGGAGTTCAAAGAAGGAGAACATGTCTTTCTGAAAGTTACACCAACCACTGGAGTGGGAAGAGCTATTAAGACTAAAAAACTGAATCCCCGTTATATTGAACCATTTGAGAACCTGAAGAGAATTGGGCCAGTGGCTTATAGAATTGCCTTACCTCCGTATCTTTCGAATTTGCACGACGTGTTTCATGTGTCACAGCTTCGGAAGTATACTCCTGATGCAAGTCATGTTCTAGAACCGGAACCAATTCAAGTAAGAGAAGACCTAACGCTTCCAGTAATTCCGGTGAGAATTGATGACACTAGTATTAAACGATTACGCAGAAGGGAAGTAACATTGGTAAAAGTAGCTTGGAGTCGAGCTGGTATCGAGGAACATACTTGGGAACTTGAATCAAATATGCAAAAGGACTACCCACATCTCTTTTCAGGTAACTAGATTTGAATTTTGAGGGCAAAATTCTTTGTTAGGTGGGTATAATGTAAACCCCGATTAATTAGTAGATAATTAGTCAGTAAATTGGTTTTTAATAAGGAAGACTAGAAATGCGAATATTATATCAAATTAGGATAGAGTTCATTGAAATGAGAATTTTGACACTAATTTCGAAGAAAACGGTCCAAAAATGGACTGAACGGGCCGAACCAGTTGAACCGGACCCGAACCGGGCTGTTGATGAGCGGATAATTTATACGTTTTTTGGCATTGTTTTTACATAGTTTTTAGTATTTTTAGTTACTTTTTATTATATTTTTATTAGTTTTTATGCAAAAATCACATTTCTGGACTTTATTATGAGTTTGTGTTTTTTTCTATAATTTCAAGTATTTTCTGGCTGAAATTGAGGGATCTGAGCAAAAGTCTAATTTAGAGGCTGAGAAAGGACTGCAGATGCTGTTGGATTCTGACCCTTCTTCACTTGAAGTGGATTTTCTGGATCTACAGAAGCCCAATTGGCGCGCTCTCAATTGCGTTGGAAGGTAGACATCTTGGACTTTTCAGCAATATATAATAGTCTATACTTTGCCCGAGATTTGATGGCCCAAACTGGTGTTCAACGCCAGCCAGAGACCCTTTTCTGGCATAAAATGCCAGAACTGGCACCAGAACTGGAGTTAAACGCCCAAACTGGCATCCAAGCTGGCGTTTAACTCTAGAAAAGGCCTATGCACGTGTAAAACTCAATGATCAGCCCAAGCACACACCAAATGGCCCCGGAAGTGGATTTCTGCACTATCTGCACTTAGTTACTTATTTTTTGTAATCCTTAGTAACTAGTTTAGTATAAATAGCACTTTTTACTATTGTATTCAAATCTATCTATCTTTGGACTTTGAGGCTTATGCCATTTTTCACATTGGGAGGCTGGCCACACGGCCATGCCTAGACCTTTTACTCTTATGTATTTTCTACGGTGGAGTTTCTACACTTCATAGATTAAGGTGAGAAGCTCTGCTGTTCTTCATGAATTAATGCAAGTACTATTATTTCTCTTTCAATTCACGCTTACTTCTTCTCCAAGATATACTCTCGTACTTAATTCAGTTAAGTCAGAATGAAGGGGTGACCCGTGACAATCACCAACTATCTTCGTTACTCGCTTAGCCAAGATCCGCGTGCCTGACAACCACAAGCGGTCTACATGATGTTCAACGTAGTCATTGGACGACAGCCAGAGTATAGTATCTTGGGTCTCTGATCCACGGATTTGACTTGCCTCTCCTGACAACAGAGCATTCGAATCCGTAAGATTAGAACCTTCGTAGTAGAGGCTAGAACCAATTGGCAGCATTCCTGAGATCCGAAAAGTCTAAACCTTGTCTGTGGTATTCCGAGTAGGATCTGGGACGGGATGACTGTAACGAGCTTCAAACTCACGAATGTTGGGCGCAGTGACAGTGTGCAAAAGGATAAAGAGATCCTATTCCGACACAAGTGAGAACCGACAGATGATTAGCCGTGCGGTAGCTGTGCCTGGTATTTTTCATCCGAGACGAGAGATCCGACAGTTGATTAGCCGTACAGAAACTGTACTTGGACCATTTTCACTGAGAGGACGGATGGTAGCCATTGACAACGGTGATCCACCAACATACATGTTGCCATGGAAGGGAGCACGCATGATTGGATGAAGACAATAGGAAAGCAGAGGTTCAGAAGCAACAAAGCATCTCTAAACGCTTATCTGAAATTCCCACCAATGAATTACATAAGTAACTTTATTTTAATTTACGTTTTACTTATCTTTTAATTATCAAAACTCATAACTAATTGAATTCGCCTGACTAAGATTTACAGGATGACCATAGCTTACTTCAAGCTGGCAATCTCTATGGGATCGACCCTTACTCGCGTAAGGTATTACTTGGACGACCCAGTGCACTTGCTGGTTAGTTGTACCGGAGTTGTGAAAAGTGTGATCACAATTCCGTGCATCAGCTGTCGGTCCAACCGGACCAACACATTAAAAGAGCCCGAAAGCCCCTTTCTTCTTCATTTCACCTGCAGTACGTGAAATGTTTCTAGGGAGAAGAGAAACGAGAAATATCCCGTAACCCTTTCGTTAATTTCCAACTCCTGTAACTTTTCTGTCCGAGCTCCGATCGCCGCACCGTTTGCGGCCATGCGTTCACCGCGTCGAGCTCTACGTTTTTACCGGAACAATTTCATAGTAAACTCGTTATTTTACACTCAGCCTTCATTTCTCCCAATTTTTGAATTTTAAGAAAGAAGGTTGAATTTCTTTGATTTCTAATGTTTTAGGATCCAATTAGCTTGAGGAAAATGTTCACTCTTGCTTATGTGAAGCTTGGGTAAGGTAAGGATACAATAATTCCATTTTAATTTCATTGAATTTGAGCTTTGAGTATCAAATTGGATATGTGTGTGTGTGTGTGTGTGTGTGTGTGTGTGTGTGTGTGTGTGTGTGTGTGTGTGTGTGTGTGTATGTGTGTTATGAATGTGTATTAGGTTGAAAATAAATAATTGGAGCTCGAAATTGTGAATACTGGAACTTGGAGGAAGCGGATTAGTTGAGGTTTTGAGGGCTGTGTTCTTTTAGGAAAATTGTCTTGGAATAATACTTGGGAATCGGCTAAGGTATGGTTTAGGTTTCTTGCATTTAATATATAATGTTTTGTGAAAACTTAGGCTAGATGACCATAGGATAAGTTGGATTGCATGTGTATATTTAATACTTAGTATCCTGTTGATAAACATGGTTGATTTGGTGCTTGTTGATTAACTGGTGATTTGGTGAATTATTGATTTGAGGTATAGCTATTGTGGAGGTTGTTGTGATAATGAGGTATCTTGTGTTAAAAGCCTAGGATTTGTGAACTATGATTCTTAGTTGAATTTTGGTTGTTAGAATTGAATATTGTATGAGTATAATTGTTGATCTGAGGTAGACTTATTGTGAAGATTGCTGAGGAAGGGTATGTTGAATTGAAAAGAATGCAGGTTTGGACCCGAAAAGGGTGGCAAAGTCCGAGTTTTAGAGGAGATGCTGCTAAAATTTTATAAAAATTAGATATTTTATTTATATGATTATTTAAAAAGATTTAGATTCAAAGGTTATATGGTTTGATTTTGAGTTATTAAGAAAATGAGCATGTTTTAAGTTTGATTCATTTTGAAAAGAATGAATTATGTTTTGAATTGGAACTATTGATGGACGGAATGGGAGGTGTGATAATGAAGGATAAGGATTGAATATGATTGATGTATGGTGATGAATGAGATGCGATTGAGAATGATGTGGATGTTGATGAATTATAATTGAATTATTTATATGGCTTATGAATTTGAATAATCTGAGATACGAGATTCCCTGGATAAAGTGCCGTGACTTGCCACCACGTGTACCAGTTTGAAAACTCGATACTCTGTTGATCCTACAACGTAAGTGTGACCGGGCACTATATAAATTCCCGGGAATGTTACCCCTATTGAGCAATATTGATTATTTGAGAAAAATCTATGCATAGACTCTTGGGGATGCACGTCGGGGGACAGTCTAAGTTCAATTCAGACTTGTCGGGTTGGCTGGATAAGCGACAAATGAGTCTCATCAGCCATAGAACAGGCATGCATCATATGCACATTACTTGAATTACTTGCTTGTGCTTTAATTGGGTGTGCCTAGATGTACTTGCCATGTTAAATGTGTATTTGTTACCTGCAGTAATTATAACATTCTTGTGCTTGCCTTTTTTTATTTATTTGTCTGTGAAAATGCATGACGGAGTTGGAGGTATGGAGGAATGGCAATATGGGACTTAGATTTAAGGTTAAGTTTAATTAGGTCTAAATATTATTAGAAAACCACCTTGTATGGCTCTTGTTTAATACTTTAAACTCTATAATCTGAGTATCAGAATTCTAGGGTTGCCTCTGGCATTCCCAGGACCTTATATATTATGTGTGTGGCACATTTACCATACTGAGAACCTCCGGTTCTCATTCCATACTATGTTGTTGTTTTTCATATGCAGGTCGAGAGGCATCTCGTTAGGCGTCTGGACTCTTGAAGCGGAGTGGTTACTGGGTTATTTTGCTATGCTATGATGTATATATATATGTACTTAGCTTTCTCTCCACATAACTTATTCTTTTTTATCCTCTTAGAGGTTTATGGAGAGGCAGGATTGTGTATATGTACTTTTGGGTTTTGGATATATATGTATATATGTGTAAATATTCTCTGACCAGACTTGACTTCGCAGGCTGAGTTAGGAGCTTGTTATTTTGTATCCTTGGCACTCTATTCTTACTTCTGTTATCTTATGTTTAATAGTTATGTTTTTTTCTTAGCACACAAGTTAACTCGTTCCTTGAGCGTTGCGCTTTTATTTCGCGATTTTTATTTTCCCTATTCTTCAAGGCTCCTAGCATATTATAATTCTTCTGCTATTATGTGTACTCATTTTATTTTAGAGGTCGTAATACCACACCACCTTTGTTTTACAACTTAAGCGTAAAGCTTAGTGTGGTAGGGTGTTACAGATTTGAGGTTCCCCTGAAGGTTGGGGGGTGAACTTTAAGAAATGTAGCAAGTGTCATGGGACCGTCCTCATTATTGTTCCCGTGATTACCCTGGTTTATCTGATTACCCAGTGGCTCGGTTGTCGCCTGCATAGCCGCAGCCATATTTCCCAGGGTAGCCATGAAGTCTAATTTTCTTTACAAGACCCAAATCCTTCATAGCAAAGGATCTGTTCAAGTCTTTCTTAAGACTTTCAATCTTCTTAGTGTCATGACCAACAATCAACATGTCATCAACATAAAGCAAGAGAATTATAAAATCACCATCAGAGAATTTCTTAACATATACACAATGATCAGAAGAAGTCTTACTATACCCATGACCTTCCATGAAGGAATCAAACTTCGTGTACCACTGCCTTGGCGCTTGCTTCAGCCCATATAAGCTCTTCTTCAACTTGCATACAAGGTGCTCCTTTCCTTTAACCTCAAAACCCTCTGGTTGCTCCATATAAATTTCTTTATCTATGTCACCGTGAAGGAATGCAGTCTTCACATCAAGCTACTCAAGCCAATCCAAGCACAGCTCGAATAGAAGACATCTTCACAATTGGAGAGAAAATCTCCTCAAAATCAATACCTTTATTTTGCTCAAAGCCTTTCACAACCAATCGAGTTTTGTACCTTGGCCGTGAGACATTTTCATCCGCTTTCAATTTGAACAGCCATTTATTCTTGAATGCTGTCTTACCCTTCGGTAACTTCACCAATTCAAACGTATGATTCTCATGCAAGGATTTCATTTCTTCTTGCATGGCCTTCAACCAATCTTCCTTATGCTCATCAGACATAGCTTCCTGGTAGCTCTCTGGCTCCCCAGTCTCAGTGTTCATCACATACTCATGAGGAGAGTATTCTTGAGAAGGATGATGCTCTCTAGTAGATCTTCTTAATTCAGGCTCAACTGGTGGTTCAGGTGGAACTTCAACATCTAGTGGAACTTCTGCATCTGGCACCTCAGGTTGAGGTGTAAGTTCATCATGTAAATCATCACCAACATTATCAACTTGTACATCTCCCCTATCAATAGGAGGTCTAGTGGAAGGACCAGATTCATCATTAGCAGAACGTCTAACAGTTATTAGCTTATCTGTCTTCTCAAGATCTTCAATAGTTTGGTCTTCAAAAAAATCATATGCCGGCTTCTAATTATTTTCTTGCTCACCGGATCCCATAATCTGTAACCAAAGTCTTCGTGACCATAACCCATAAAGATACACTGCTTTGACTTTCCATCAAGTTTGGACCTTTCATCTCTTAGAATATGAACAAAAGCCCTGCAACCGAACACTCGCAAGTGACTATAGGAGACATCTTTCCCTCTCCAAACTTTCTCTGGAATATCACCATTTAGTGGAACCATTTAGTGCAACTATATTATGTTGAGGTGTCTTAGGAACCGTCTTCTCAATCTTGATTCCATGTCCTTTACAATACTCTTCAAATGGACCCCTGTATTCACCACCATTATCTACTCGAACACATTTCAATTTTCTTCTTGTTTCTCTTTCAACACTTGCATGAAAGTGTTTGAAGATTCCAAGCACCTGGTCTTTAGATTTCAAAATAAAAGGCCACACTTTTCGAGAATAATCATCAATAAAAGTAACAAATTATGACGCACCACCTAGTTTCTTAGCATCCATGGTGCAAACATCAGTGTGAACTAAATCTAGAACATGTGATCTCCTATGAGGTCCAGAACTATGAAATGATACTCTAGCATGCTTTCCAACAAAACAATGAGTACAAGTATTTAAAGTTGTACCTTTCACTGGAAGTGAGTGCTTCTTGGCTAAGACGCTTAGTCCTTTCTCGCTCAAGTGACCAAGACGTATATGCCACAAATCAGAAGAGGAATCATCAGCTACATTCACCTCTTCTTTGCACAACTTTGCTTGCAACCGATAGAGAGTAGTGAGACTATTGTCTTCTTTAGCAACAATGAGAGCCCCTTTGGTAATCTTGCATTTTCACTACCAAAGAAAGTGCAATACCCCTCTTGATCCAATGTCTTCACTGAAATAAGATTGAATCGCATATCTGGCGCATGCCTAACATTCTTCAACTACAACTTGCATCCTATGTTGGTTTCAAACCACATATCACCCATACCAATGATATCACACACTCCTTTATCTTCCAATTTGATCTTGCCAAAATTTCCAGCAGTATAAGAAGTGAAAATTCACGCCTCAGAGTGATATGACACGAGGCATTAGAATCCATAATCCAAGTGGAATCATCACAGATAAGATTCACATAATTTTCATCATATGTGATAAGAACATCTTCATAAACAATAGCAACAGTTTCTTTATCACTATCTTTAGTTTTGTCTTCATTTCTTCCCCTTGATTGTTCTCTTTTCAAGAACCTACAATACCTCTTGATATGACCCGGCTTGCCACAATGGTGACAAATGAACTCCTTTCTTGGCTTGTACTTTCCTCTTGACTTGCTTCGACTCTCTGACCTGTCAGAACTGTGAGGTTTTCTACTTTGACTTCTCCCTCGTGACTCTAAAACAAGTGCTTCTGACTGGGAGGAGGCATTAGTCAAACCTTGCTCTCTTCTTCAGGCTTGTTCATTCAATATGCTCTCTTTAACCATTGCTAACGTCAACTTTTTATTTGGAGCTGAGTTAGTCAGTGTCACAACCAGAACTTTTCAACTATCAGGCAAAGAGCTCAACAACAACAAAGCTTGCAACTCATCATTCAAAGTGATTTCATTATTTTTCAGTTGGTTCACCATCTCCTGAAAAGTGCTCAAGTGCTCCGGCATTGATTTGCCTTCAATATACTTCATATTAACAAGCTTCCTAATCAAGAATGCTTTATTTTGCACATTCTTCCTCTGATATAACTCTTTCAATTTATTCTACATCTTCTCGGCATTCGTTTTGGTGTCAACATGTGGATAAACTCTAAGATCAAGCCATTGCCTAATCAAAGCAACTGCCTTCCGATTTAGCTTCTTCCATTCAGCATCGGATTTAGTACCTTTAGATTTATCCCCCTCCACAAGATCATACAAGTCCTTACTATACAACATGTCTTCCATAAGGGTCTTCCAAATCGAGTAATTTTGGGAATTCAATTTGACCATATTCGTTCCATGAGTATTTTTTTCAATTTAATTAGCATAGAAATAAACAACCAAAGCTCTTGATACCACTTTGTTGGGAAAACCTCAACAAAGGTTCAAACAAGAACATGTCTAACAGCGGAAGTACCAAAAATAATTTTTTCACAACCTATATGTGCGATTAAATAGGCAACTCCAAAGATACTACAAGCAGCAAATAATGGCAGAAATTAAATAATCAGACACCAAAATTTTAACGTGGAAAAACCCCAAAAGAGGGACAAAAAACCCACGGAACCTGGTCCAGTAAAATCTTCCACAATCAGAATAATGGGTAAGCAAACAGTCGTCCTAGTGACACTAGGGCATCTCAACAATCAACAAAATACATCATCAAAACTTATGGAATCAACATAAACCTTTCACAAAGTGGGTATATCAAATCAAACAAAAGAGAAGGCAATACAATTAGCAAGTTATATCGTCCTAATGTTCATCTGTACACCAGGAATAACATACTAAAATTTCATAAGAAATAAAGCAAGTTTACCAGTTCAATCGGATAAAAAATGGCTTACCCTTTCCCTCAATTTTCTTTTTCTTCTCGCTGTTGAAGCCCCTGCTTTGTTTCTTCTTTGTTATCAAAAGAGAGTCTCTTTATCTCTCTCCCTCTTACCGTGGCTTTTGCCACTTTCTTCATTTATTTATTTATTATTTTTTATATGTGGACCCACTTAGTTAGGGACCCACCAACAATTATATCATAAAATATATGTCATGCATTTACTTTTTTATTTACAATAAAATCAATAGATAGATTAGATTAAAGTCGTGTAAAAGATATAAATTTATTACTTTTCAAAATAATAGCTACAATAAGAATCATAAATATGTGTTGTCATTCAACAAAACACATAAACATGCATATCATGTAAGATAATGAATATGCATTCAACTAGAATTACATTACTAACAACAATATTATTTTATACGATTGTTCTTGTGGTTACCTTAAATCCCCTTTTCAACCTCTATGACACTGATACACACTTTATGAAAATTAAAAGATGACCACAAACTCTTTCTCCTCCAACAATTTGTTTTACCCATGGAAGAGTTAATTTTTTTGTTTGAAATTCAATAGAGAATAAGAAGACGACGTGATCATAAGAAAGGGGTTTAACATTTTAGTTTTGTTGAAACCATAAAACGACGACGTTTAGTGCCTTTTTTAGTGCCAAAATACTATGACATCATTTTAATATGTTCAGCGTGGCAAGGGTTGAGCCACGTCACTAACAGCGTTGAGTTCTAGTGATAGAAAATATACGAAAAACTACATTGGCTTACTTTTTTTAATCTCGAGGACCAAATTATAGTAATTAAAAAGTTAAGGACTAAATTGGTGCAACTCACCAATCTCAGGGACTAAAGTGGGGCTTAACTCCATAATCGCATTGTATTACATATAGTTACAACAGAATGCAACAAAAAAAATGAACTTTCATATAAAATAATATTAGGACACAACAAGTCAACAAGTACTCTACAAAGTAAAACAAAAAGGCTTCTTCCTGAATGCAAAAAAGGGGAAAAAAGAAAAAAAAAACTTCTCACATATCACAAAATGTAAGAAAAAGAACTAAATTCTAAGCACATATATGTTCTGGTATTTCATCTATGGACCTATTTTGGGCATTACATTAAAACTAAAGTCACAGCAAAATTAAGTTATTGCTTTTTAGAAAAGTTATTTTTTAGATATTAATATTAGATCAGATTAAAAGTTTAACAAAATCCTATTTTTTCTTGGACTTTCTCTGCTAAAAGTACTTGAATCTAAAGTTCTAAAACATTCATAACCACATAATACTACAAGAAAAATGTTGAATACCATTAGATTTACTATTGGCTGTTAGTGACGGGTTTACCGACAAAATCATCCGCAAATTTGGCAATAAATTTGTCGGGTAAAAAGAAAAATGCGCCGGCAATATTTGGAAGGGAAAAAAAAAGAAAATTTGGCGTGATATTTACCAACGGAATTATCGTCGCCGGTAAAAGCTCAATTAATGGAACACTTTGTTTTGTCATACGCATTTAGTTACCATCGGATTTATCCGCCGGTAAATTCATGGTAAAATTGGCCCTAAATTGGAATCGTGCGCCCTCTCCCCCTCATTTTGGAAGACCACTCTCTTTCCAAACCTTCGGCTCCTTCTCTCTCTGCATCACTCTCCCCCAAACTACCTCCGACAGACCCCTCCGCCAAGCCGGCCACCACCAACAACCTCTAAAGACTGCGGGGACTGGGCAGGTACTCCTTGTGTCACTTGGCTTGCTGTCGTGCTGTCGATGCTGTCTCCGCTGCTTGACGGAGCTGTCTCCTTCTTCCGTCTAGGTAGGTTGTCCTCCTCCTTCTTCATATTCTATTTTATTTTACATTTGTATTTTTTTCAACAAAAATCCTAAATATAGCCCTGCATGTTGGTTACTGCCACTGCTATTATGCCGTACATGCTGCCACCACCATGCCAAAGAAGTCCTTTGCGTCGCCACTGTCTCCAGGTAACTCACTCACTAATTAATTTAGAGTAGCTAAACCTTAAACCTAATTTATCTAATTTTAGTTTGTTATGTGTTAGAAAATATGCAATTAGGATATTTTTATTAAATTATAAATTATTAATTTTTCTCGGGTTATTCTTTCCTTTATAAAAGATTAAAAAATTTCATAGTGTTAGAATCTTGGCATTTTTTAGTTGAATAACATGAATAGCAAAAAAGAATAATATCGTTTATTATACTTTATTATAAAGTAATAGAATATTTATAATTAGTTTTTAGTTTAAACAATAAGATCAATTACAAATTTTTCATATTTAAATTTGATGAAAGTAAACAGACTTTTGGGTTATTAATTTTTTCATTTCACTTGCTTTATTAAATTTTCAGGTTAGATTTTTTAGTTTTGATTATTAGTTTTTACATTTTACTAACTTCACTTCTATTTTAGGATTTTTTTTAATGTCGTGTAGCTTAAATCATGGGTTGTTCGTGTAATACTTAGGTGGGTTTTCTATCTCTAGACGTGCTATGTTGTTTATATTTTATGTTGGACTTACTTTTTCTAGAATAAAATTTTAGGACAGAAGTGGGAGAAGGTTGCGCAGTAACACCTTCTCGAAACCCTTGTTTGCTAAAAAATTGTGGAGTACTAAGGGGTTATACACTAGAATGGCTAGGATTTGATATTTTATTGAATGTTTTATTTTTTCTAATTTATACCTGCAGCTGTTTTCTTTGGAAAAAGTGATAAATTTATTTGGTGCATGTCTCTGCATTAAGGAGAAGTTCTGCTGAATTTTCGTTAAAATTGTTTAAAAAATATTTAGTTTGTGAGAAAATGATAATTGAATTTGGTGGTAGATTCTAATTATAGAAGAAACTCTGCTGAATTTTAATAAGTTGTGTTGTTGATTGAATTCTAGGTTGTTTATTGCAAAGTGATTCCAAGTCATCGTTTGTAGATGTATGATAGAGATAATGGTGGAGGGGGATTAAAACCTAAGTTCTTTGAGGGGGTTGACGAGTTTGTTGCGTATGTCTTCAACATAGAACCGTTTAGGTCTCAAGGGGTATCTAGGTATCTGTGCTATAAGTGTCGACTGACTAAGTGGTTAAAATTTCGGATATAACACTTCACCTTCAAGGATGGGTATTGGATGTGAATGGAACACGGAGAAGTGGATGAGCAGGATATCAACCATTCTACATGAATTCCAATAGGTCTGAGGGTCGATCAATGAAGGTTTGGGTGGTTAGAGAACTAAACATGGAAGAAATGAATTGAGAAGGTAACCAAGAGAGATACAACAAGATGATGTTTGATGCAATTGGTGTTACTGATATGGAAGATACTGAACAAGAGCATAACCTGAAGGCAAATAGTTTTTATCATCTACTAGAATCTATCGCAAAACCTTTATTCGAGGGGTGAGTTTACTTGAAATTGTCTACCTGTCTTTGAATGACGAGTATTAAACTTGAGTCAAATTATACCCAAGAGTCTTTTTTATAAGTGGGCCACCTTTTGCAACAAATTAGTGCTAGCCAGGACTACTGGCATCCCACGGAGCCATTATAAGGCAAAAAAAAGTTTCGAAATTAGTCTAAATTTGGTGAAAATAAATTATTGTTTAAATGGTTGTATGTTATTACAAGGGGAATGTAGACCTAACTGCTTGTAGATTTTGTGATGAACCGAGGTATTAAGTCGAGAGAGAACAAATTGGTAAACATATGATAAAGAGAGTTCCAGACAAAAGAATTCACTACTTGCTCCTAATTCCTAGGCTAAAATGATTGTATGCCTCGATGAGTTTGGCCCCTTACATCATCTGACATAGTAACAACAAGAGTTATGATGGTTTTATGACGCACCTATCACATGGAGATGCTTGGAAGCATTTCAATCGGGTCCACACTATATTTGCGAGCGAGCCTAGAAACGTTATATTAGTTTTGTGCTTTGACGGGTTTGCATCGAACTCTAATTTTCGGTAACACGTACTCTTGTTGGTCTGTTGTGGTGACTCCTTATAACCTACTTTTCGAAATATGCGTGAAGGACCCATACATGTTCTTAACTTGTATCATACCTAATCAAAAAAACCCAAAGACCAAAATAGATGTCTTCTTGCAATTTTTGATGGATAAGTTGATTGAGTTGTAGATACATGGTGTAAAAACATATGATATTTCAACCAAAAAAAACTTCCAAATGCATGTTGCATTGATGTGGACCATCAACGACTTTCCTGAATACGAGATGTTATCAGGTTAGTCAACTTTGGGCAGAATGTCGTGTCTTATTTGTATGGAGGATACAAAGTCATTTTGGTTGATAAATAGGGGTAAGAATTCATGATTTAATTGTCATCGAAGGTTCCTCAATATTGATATCCTTTTGACGTAATAATGACTCATTTAGGAAGAATAAAACTAAAAAAAAGAGGCACCCATGAGTTTGAGTGGTTTACAAGTTTGGTATCGTGTTAATAGTATCTTAAGATCGTTGATAACGGGGTAGGATTGAAACCTCTGGAATATGACAGGGAGTATAATAGACAAAACAAAGTATATTTTGAGACTTGCCTTATTAGAAAGACAACTTAGTTCATCATTGTCTTGACGTGATGCATATTAAAAAAAATGTGCTTGATAATATCAAATGTAACAGCCCAGACCACCCGCTAGCACGATATTATCCGCTTTGACACACAAGGCCTCACGGTTTTACTTTTGACGATAGGGATGCTAGCCGAAGCCCCCCACACTCACTCGTCAAAATGCGTCATGCTAGGGAGAGGTATCCACACCCTTTTAAGGCATGCTTCGTTCCCCTCCCCAACCGATGTGGGCCTTACAATCCACCCCCCTAAGGGAGTCCAGCGCCCTCACTGGCACATCGATCCGGGTTCTGGCTCTGATACCATCTGTAACGGCCCAGACCACCCGCTAGCACGATATTGTCCGCTTTGGCACACAAGGCCTCACGGTTTTACTTTTGACGATAGGGATGCTAGCCGAAACCCCCCACACTCACTCGTCAAAACGCGTCATGCTAGGGAGAGGTATCCACACCCTTATAAGGCATGCTTCGTTCCCCTCCCCAACCGATGTGGGCCTTACATCAAACACACGATAATGGACAATGAGCGAACCAAGGATAACAATAAGGAAAGGTTAGACTTGGTGAAAATTTACAGGCGGCCAGATCTGAACTTAAAAAGACTTAGCCGGTAGACTAAACCAAAGGCGGTGTTCATTCTAACGAATGACCAAAGACAAAATATTTGTAGTGGATTAGGGATTGAGGTTTTTTTATGGTTACGCCTCTAACTTGGATAGGTGTACAAATGTCTCACAGGGTAGACTTGCTGAGTTGAAGAGTCATGATTGTCGTGTATTTATAGAGTCATTGCTTTGTGTCATATTTAGAGAACTTTCTACCAACATTTGGAAACCCCTCACAGAAATAAGTAAGTTCTTTAGGGAGTTATGTGGTATGAACTTTAGCATTAATAATCTTACAATTATAGAGAAGAACATTCCCATCATACATTGTAAGTTAGAGAGGAAATTTCCTCTAAGATTTGTTGATGTTATGGAACTCAGGTGGATGTACCTTTTTGAGAGGTTAATTGGATCATTCAAGCATACGGTGAAGAACAGAACTTGAATCACGGGTAGCATCTGCCAAATATTCCTAACTAAAGAAACATCCGCATTTTACTCCTTCTATTTTGAGCCTCATGTTGAGTCACGGAGAACAACAGTTGGAAGGAACGATGAGACAGGAGAATCCTCGTCAAGTGGACTAACCTGTCTAATATTTGTTCCATAAGGAGTTACAATGGGTACGGGTACTAAATATTAGTTAGAGAAAAAGGAGATCGATGCCGCATACCTGCATGTATTACTTAACTGTAATAGTTGGTGGAAAAGAAATAACACCAGAATATGGATTCGTAGGGATGTAGGCGATATTGATTCTGATTGGTATAGTGTGTTGCACAATATAATTCAATTAGAGTATTGTCGCATTACGTACAAGGTGTGCGTATTTAAATGTGAATGGTATGATCCAAATTAGTGACTAGGAACACGAAAGCACAATGACTACAATATCACTAAAGTAAACGTGACAAGGAAATATAGGCACTACGGTCATTTTATTCTACCTCAAAATGCACGACAAGTATATTATTTGCCTTATCCAGGGTCATGCAAGTCTAATTGGGTGGTTGTGATTAAGATTAGCAAGAGGTCGCATCGAGTCTGATGGGACAGAGGGTCGGGAACCTTACCAAATTAATGATCCAACTTCTTCAAAAATAGTAGTTGATACTGGTGATCCGATCACCCTTAGATCGGCTATTATGGATAATGACATCATTAACCTTAGGGTAGATGACGAGATACTACTATTAGAGGACAACGATGTTCAAAAGGAAGAAGGGGTCGATAGAGACGAAGAAGACGAATTCGATGATCAGGAAAATTACCTCAGAAGAGGAGGATGAACCAGAGGAAGAAAATGATGAATCTAAATAAGATTAACCTAAATATAGTTTAACTAACTTGTATGTTTAAACTTTATTTGAAAAGATCATATAATTATAATGCACGCTAGCCTTATTAGTTCTATCTTATGTATTTTTTTCTTTATCAAATTTTAATTATATTATGATATAATTACATTGTTTCAGGTAGGTATGACGACACGTTGACGTGTCACGAGCATGCCTTGTTTTGATTACGACAACGATGACTATCAGAACCCATAGTCATTATTAGGGCTTTGTTTTGATTTGTTTAGCAGTATTTTATTCCTTCGTATTTTTATTTTGTATATTTGATATTTCACATTATATATAGATCATTGTTTTCAGATAAGTTACTAATTTATTCTTTACTAATTGAGAGTTAACTATTAATTATTAAATATTGGGGTCTATTATAGGTTTAAGAAAACATAAAAAAAAGAACTAAAACTATCATCAGATTTACCGTCGGAATTATCCGACAGTAACGACCATCCAATTTAATAAAAAAAAATAAAAAAGTACTACCGTAGGATTTTTTCTGACGGTAACATGAGGCGAAATGACAACATGTGGTGCAAAATTTATCGTCGGATAATTTTCAATGGTAACTAACATCAAATTTCTTGTAACCTTAATATTAGAATTTGACAGTAATTTCGCCGCAAATTACCGTCAGAAAAATAAATTTGCCAGTAATTAATTACCGACGAGGTTTATACCGTCGGATTTTATCCGACGCAATTTACCGGCGGATTATGTTCATTATTCTGCTGATAAATTCGACGGTATTCAACATTTTTTTGTAGTGTAAAAATAAACTCATTATAATACGTTTTTTACTTTTATATGTTGACTGACAATAATGTGAATTTGAGATGTACAAAATATTCAAACCCCTCATTGTTAAATATTATTAAACATTAATTACAACACTCATACTTATTAGCCTAGATATCTTTCCATTAATACGAAACTTGGTCAGATGATTTTCTGGCAAAATTCAATCAACCAAATTCATTCCATCCACAACCATTGTTGCAAACATAGGTTGGTTATTTGAACCAAAATTTTCCATAACTGTTTCCTCCACACAACTATCTCTGCAGGATCTTCTAAATCCTATATTTGCTTAATAAAGTGTGAATATGATGGTCTTATCAATAGACCAACAAATTGAATACGATCTACAAAATTTGGATCGGAATTGGATCAAATTTGTGAAATGGATGGATCATATTCGATTTTAAACACCCATTTTCCAATAGTGATGACACCTTACCCATTCTGCTTCTTAGATGTGTGATTTTTCATAGATTACTATTAGATATTAGATGAGTTTAACAAAAGCCTGCTTTTTTTGGAACTTTATGCTATTTCAAATTAAATTTCTATAACTTAACAAACCACACTTAAATGAACTTATTGTAATAAGATTTTCATTTCATGATCAAACACATATCTTTTATTATTATTATTTTTATTCATAGTACGTTTTTTTATTTTATATAGCGACGGACAATAATGTAAATTTAAAACGTACAAAACATTCAAATCACTCCATACTGATTATTAGTAATTATTAATTACGGCGATCATACTTACGAACCCAGATATCCTTTCCATTCGCACGCAACTTGGCGAGACGTAATCCTTGCAGAATTTCATCAACCAAGGCCACACCATTCAGAACCATTGTTGCAAACATAGATTGGTTATTTGCTTCATAATTTCCCATAACTATTTCCACCACAGAACCATTTCCATAGTCCGTTATAAATAATTCCCTCACCTCCTCTTCAGACACAGGGAAGCCCCTAGAAAATGTTAGGAACATAGTCTTATCTTCCTCAGTAACATCATCACAAGGTCTTTTATTACTCCAAATCTTAGCATCAAGCAAATCAAGATCCTCTACACCATGTGGCACAACAAAATCACCAAATAATGGATGTGGGAAACCAGGCACAACAAAAGGCCTAGAATTACTACTTCTAGCCCTTGATGTGCTAGCAACATTGGTGTAATTATAATTATATTTATAATAATTATTATAATTATAATTATAATATGTGGTGCTGAGAATATTTTGCAATATATCCTTGAAAACTCTAGCACAAATGTTGTTGAGGACACTCTTAATTCCGGCTATTGCTGTGTATCTTTTCATAATAAAGAGATTAAGGGTTATATCCTTTTGAACTAGGATCTTTGTTAAGGGCAAACCCCCATCTTTTGGGATAGGGGGATTTTCAAAGGCTGCCAATGTATCTAAGCAAGTGAGAGCTTCATTGGATAATGACTTGACCAAAGAGTCAGAGAGTTGCATCATTGTGGAAATGATGTTAGGGTAGTTTGTGTATTCAAGCCAAAGCCACAATCCCATCACTAGGAGAGCTTGTGTGATGCTCAAATTTTGCTTGAACATTAATCTACAAAAAAGAGCTCTATCAGTTTTGTGGAACAGATGAAGCTCATGAGTGGTAAGAGGTACCATTTTTGGGTAGTGGTGTATGTGGATATGTGAGTTATTTGGTTCACAAACACATGCCCTTAAATAAGCATAATTAAGCATTATTCTAAGAAAGTTAAGTAATATTAATTAATGAGAAATACTACGTTCATCAGAATTTGTTGTTTTTGGTCATCACTTAGTTATTAATTTAATTTCTTTAGTTTAGTTTTTTTAGTCTAATAATCCAACAACATACTTTATCTTATATTTTTAAACATTGACAACTAATTAATGACAAAAACAAATACATTCTAATAGTCGTATTTCTCTTAATTAATTTTCTTATTAATTACTATGCTAAACAAATATAAGGAAGTAAATATTTAAGAAAATAAGAGTTTATAAAAGTAATTTTATATAATTATTTTAATTTATCTAAAATTATTTTTTAGTTTATATGCATGATTGTAATTGGATACTCATTTAAGCAAAGAGACAGTACATAAAATCAATTAAATGCATTGGTCAATTCACTCGTTCACTAAAATAAGTATTAGAGATTTAAATCTTGCAATATATATGTAACAATTTGTTGACCAGTGGAAGAGTTTAAGGTTCTGAAAACTAAATCGGTTGTCAAACTGGTGGAACTAGATATTCAAAGGTATAAAGGTTCAATTGGAGTTTAACCAAAATTGAAGAATGAGTAAAGTATCATTTTTGTTCTCAACTTTGAAATAAATTCTAAAGTTGTCTCTAACATTAAATCGTCCTATTTATGTCCATAAAGTTTCAAAATCGTCTCAATGCTGTCCTATCGTTAATGATCTGTTAATAGAATTGACGTTAGGACAACATTGAGACGATTTTGAAACGTTAGGGACTTGAATAGGACAAAAATATTAGGGACATAAACAATAACTCTTAAAAGAATGACCAAAACCAAATCAAATAAAATAAGAGAGAATTTTAACAGAATAAATTGCATTGCGAATTCAAGATTTTTACTCATCATAAAATACTTATAGAATGACTAGCAAATAAACTTCCAGAAAAGAAAAAATAGAACATGATACATATACAATAAAATATAAATTATACTTTTTTGTCGTTAATGTACTGAACTTCTTTAATGTTTAATTTAAATAAATGTTATTTTAACTTTGAAATAAATTTTAATCTTATCCTTCAATAATATTAACTTTTTATAGTACATAATTATTCAATTATTTTTTAATCACATATAACATATAAGTAAGTTATTCTTAATTACGTTACTTCTATTTTTTTAATTTTACCTTTAAAGATTTTTACTCACATTTATAGTACATATTTATTTTTGTTTCTAATGTATTGAAATTATTTAATGTTTAATTAATTAAATTTTATTTTTAACTTTGAAATAAATTTTAATTTTATTCTTTAATAATATTAATTTTTTATGGTAAATAATTATTCAATTATTTTTTAATCACATCTAAGTAAATTAATTTTTTTAATTTTATTCCTAATCACATTACTTTCATTCCTAGTAAATTTATTTTTTATTAAGAATAAAATTTTAAAAAATAAATTAAATAATTATCTATAGAAAAAATACTGATATTATTAAAGGATAAAATTAAAATTTATTTCAAATTTAAAAATAAAATTTAATTAAACATTAAAGAAGTTCGGTATATTAGAAACAAATTAAACATTAAAGAATTACCATATTCTTTCATTTTATTTTACAAAAATTTACTAACTATTCTACAAGCATTCCATGATGAGTAAAAATATTAAATTTTTAATGTAATTCATTCCGCTAAAACCCCCTTTCATTTTACTTAATTCGGTAATTCTTTTAAAAGCAATGTATCATTTTTTCCCAATATTTTTATTATATTTAAGTCTTTAATATTTTAAAATAATCTCAATATTATTCTAATATTAGCTCTGTTAACAAATTACTAATAGCAGGACCATATTGAAATAATTTTAAAACGTTAGAGACTTAAATAAGATAATTTAAATATTAAAGATAATTTTAAGAACAATAATGTTAGGAAGACAAAAAAAAGTCAAAACTTGTTTTATTTAATATTCATTAATTATTACAATAATATTTTATTATAATGTGGGGTTAGAGAAAATTAAATATTAAACACATTTCAATAATTAACTACGTGAGAATCAATTATATTTAGATAGGCCTTTGAAAAAATACTTTACATGACAGTTTATTTTTATCTCTCTTCAATAACTATTACATAACAATTTAAACTTTTCTAATACAGCTTTAATACATTACTAGTATTAAAAATTGTATCAAAGATTGTATATAAATTGTTATAGAGTAAAGTATTATTTTTAATACAAGTAATGTATTAAAACTGTATTAGAAAAGTTTAAAATATTATGCAATAGTTATTGAAGAGATATTAAAATAAACGGTCATGTATAGTATTTTTTCAAAAATCTATCCAAATATAATTAATTCTCACGTAATTAATTATTGAAATGTGTTTAATATTTAATTTTCTCTAACCCCACATTAAATATTTTATTTATTTATTTGCAAAATTTTAACATCATTAAGAAGGAAAAAATTATATTATTCTACTATTAGCTCTGTTAATAGACTACTAATAGCAGGATAATATTGAAACAATTTTAAAACGTTAGAGACTTAAATAAGATAATTTAAATATAAAGATAATTTTAAGAACGATAATGTTAGGAAGACAAAAAAACAGTCAAATTTTATTTTATTTAATATTCAATAATTATTACAATAATATTTTATTATAATGTAAAATTAGAGAAAATTAAATATTAAACACATTTCAATAATTAATTACGTGAAAGTCAATTATATTTGGATAGGTCTTTGAAGAAGTACTTTACATGACAATTTATTTTTATCTCTCTTCAATAACTATTACATAATAATTTAAATTTTTTTAATACAACTTTAATACATTACTAGCATTAAAAATTGTACCCAACATTGTATATAAATTGTAATAGAGTAAAGTATCGCTTTTAATACTAATAATGCATTAAAGCTGTATTAGAAAAGTTTAAATTATTATGTAATAGTTATTGAAGAGAGATAAAAATAAACTGTCATGTAAATTATTTTTTCAAAGACGTATCCAAATATAACCAATTCTTTCATAATTAATTATTGAAATATGTTTAATATTTAGTTTTCTCTAATCCCACATTATAATAAAATATTATTGCAAATATTTTATTTTTTTAATTACAAAATTTTAACATCATTTAGAAGAAAAAAGTTATATTATTCTACTATTAGCTCTGTTAATAGATTACTAATAGTAGGACAATATCAAAATAATTTTAAAACATTAGAGACTAAAATAAGATAATTTAAATATTAAAGATAATTTTAAGAACGATAATGTTAGGAAGACAAAAAACAGTTAAAACTTATTTTATTTAATATTCATTAATTATTACAATAATATTTTATTATAATGTGGGATTAGAGAAAATTAAATATTAAACACATTTTAATAATTAATTACGCGAGAATCAATTATATTTTGGATAGGTCTTTGAAGAAATACTTTACATGACAGTTTATTTAAATCTCTCTTCAATAACTATTACATAACAATTTAAACTTTTCTAAGACCGTTTTAATACATTATTAGTATTAAAAATTGTATCCAAAATTGTATACAAATTATTATAGAGTAAAGTATCGCTTTTAATACCAGTAATGTATTAATGCTGTATTAAAAAGTTTAAATTATTATATAATAGTTATTGAAGAGAGATAAAAATAAACTGTCATATAAAGTGTTTTTTCAAAGACCTATCGAAATAAAAATACTTCTCACATAATTAATTATTGAAATGTGTTTAATATTTTATTTTCTCTAACCCCACATTATAATAAAATATTATTGCAATTATTTTATTTATTTATTTGCAAAATTTTAACATTATAAAGAAAGAAAAAGTTATATTATTCTACTATTAGCACTGTTAGTAGGACAATATTAAAACAATTTTAAAACGTTAGAGAGTTAAATAAGATAATTTAAATATTAAAGATAATTTTAAGAATGATAATGTTAGAAAGACAAAAAAAACAGTCAAAACTTAATTTATTTAATATTCATTAATTATTACAATAATATTTTTTTAATATTGTGGGGTTAGGAAAAATTAAATATTAAACACATTTCCACAATTAATTACGTGAGAATCAATTATATTTGAATAGGTTTTCGAAGAAATACTTTACAAGACAGTTTATTTTTATCTCTCTTCAATAACTATTATATTTTAAACTTTTCTAATACAACTTTAATACATTATTAGTATTAAAAATTGTATCCAAGATTGTATATAAATTGTTATGGAGTAAAGTATCCCTTGTAATACGAGTAATGTATTAAAGTTGTATTAGAAAAGTTTAAATTATTATGTAATAATTATTGAAAAGAGATAAAAATAAACTGTCATGTAAAGTATTTTTTTAAAAACCTATCCAAATATAATTAATTCTCATGTAATTAATTATTGAAATGTGTTTAATATTTAATTTTCTCTAACCCCACATTAAATATTTTATTTATTTATTTGCAAAATTTTAACATCAATTAGAAGGAAAAAGTTATATTATTCTACTATTAGCTCTGTTAACAGATTACTAATAGCACAACAATATTAAAACAATTTTAAAACGTTAGAGATTAGACTTAAATAATATAATTTAAATATTAAAGATAATTTTAAGAACGATAATATTAGAAAGACAAAAAATTAGTCAAAACTTGTTTTATTTAATATTCATTAATTATTACAATAATATTTTATTATAATATGGAATTAGAAAAAATTAAATATTAAACACATTTCAATAATTAATTACGTGAGAATCAATAATATTTGGGTAGGTCTTTAAAAAATTCTTTACATGACAGTTTATTTTTATCTTTCTTCAATAACTATTACATAAAAATTTAAACTTTTCTAATACAACTTTAATACATTACTAGTATTAAAAATTGTATCTAAGATTGTATATAAATTGTAACAGAGTAAAGTATCACTTTTATTACTAGTAATGTATTAAAGTTGTATTAGAAAAGTTTAAATTATTATATAATAATTATTGAAGAGAGATAAAAATAAACTGTCATGTAAAGTATTTTTTCGAAAACCTATCTAAATATAATAATGCTACCATAATTAATTATTGAAATGTGTTTAATATTTAATTTTCTCTAACCTCACATTATAATAATATTATTGCAAATATTTTATTTATTTATTTATTTGCAATATTTTCACATCATTAAGAACGAAAAAGTTATATTATTCTACTATTAGTTCTGTTAATAAATTACTAATAGTAGGACAATATCTAAATAATTTTAAAACACTGAAGACTTAAATAAGATAATTAAAGTATTAAAGATAATTTTAAGAACAATAATAGAAAGACAAAAAAAAAGTCAAAACTTGTTTTATTTAATATTCATTAATTATTACAATAATATTTTATTATAATGTGGAATTAGAGAAAATTAAATATTAAACATATTTTAATAATTAATTACGTGAGAATAAATTATATTTTGAATAGGTCTTTGAAAAAATACTTTACATGACAGTTTTTTTTATCTCTCTTCAATAACTATTGCATAACAATTTAAACTTTTTTAATACCATTTTAATACATTACTAGTATTAAAAATTATGACAGAGCACAATGGCGTCGTTTGATTCATGTAGCCGACCCCACTTAGTGGGACAAGGCTTTGTTGTTGTTGTTGTACTAGTATTAAAAATTGTATCCAAGATTGTATATAAATTGTTATAGAGTAAAGTATCACTTTTAATACCAATAATATTTTAAAACTGTATTAAAAAGTTTAAACTATTATGTAATAGTTATGAAAGAGAGATAAAAATAAACTATCATGTAAAGTGTTTTTTCAAAGACTTATCCAAATATAATTAATTCTCACATGATTAATTTTTGAAATGTGTTTAATATTTTATTTTCTCTAGCCCCGCATTATAATAAAATATTATTGCAAGTATTTTATTTATTTATTTGCAAAATTTTAACATCATTAAGAAGAAAAAAGTTATATTATTCTACTATTAGCTTTGCTAGCAGATTACTAATAGCAGGACAATACTGAAACACTTTTAAAACGTTAGAGAGTTAAATAAGACAATTTAAATATTAAAGATAATTTTAAGAACGATAATGTTAGAAAGAGAGAAAAAAAGTCAAAACTTGTTTTATTTAGTATTTATTAATTATTACAATAATATTTTATTATATTGTAGGGTTAGAAAAAATTAAATATTAAACGCATTTCAATAATTAATTACGTGAGAATCAATTATATTTGGATAAGTGTTTAAAGAAATACTTTATATGACAATTTATTTTTATCTCTCTTTAATAACTATTACATAACAATTTAAACTTTTCTAATACAGCTTTAATATATTATTAGTATTAAAAATTGTATCCAAGATTGTATATAAATTGTTATAGAGTAAAGTATCGCTTTTAATACCAGTAATATATTAAAGTTATATTAGAAAAGTTTAAATTATTATGTAGTAGTTATTGAAGAAAGATAAAAATAAACTGTCGTATAAAGTGTTTTTTCAAATGCCTATTTAAATATAATTAATTCTCATATAATTAATTATTGAAATGTGTTTAATATTTAATTTTCACTAACCGTACATTATAATAAAATATTATTGCAAATAATTTTTTTATTTATTTGAAAAATTTTAACATCATTAAGAAAAAAAAAGTGATATTTGATTTCTCGTGATTCGACACTTGTTTAAACGTACAAATAAATCAATCACTCAATCAACTAAAGTTAATTATAAAAAATTTTATTTGGTCTATATAAAAAATAAAATAATTGTTAAATAATCCCACATATGGCACCAAATCTGGTCAACTATATGAATTAATGATAGAAAGCTGAATTCACTTTAATTCTTTTGGACAGTGTCAACAAGAATGAATTCAGGTAGTCAACTTTTCCATTGGTATTTGCTTATAACTTTAGTTTGACTGAATTATTCTATTTCTAGGAGTTAATTTGTGTTGACGGATTGCAAAATAAGAAAATTTAGGATAAATTTTATTTGTATTTTTTATTTTTTATTTTTATTTTTTTATTTTTTAAATTTTGTAAAAAAAATATTAAAAAATAAAATTTTATTTTTTATTTTTTTATAAATTTTTTTAAACAAAAAACATTAAAATAATAATAAAAAAATACAAATTAACACACCCTTAACATTAATAAAATATTTTCATATCAATAAAAGTATTTGGCTTGACTATCTATTATCATAAATAAAATTTTAAGATTGCAAATAATTTATTAAATGATTGTATAAAATATCTTTTACTCTATCAAAGTGTACGGTATACTTTATTTAAAAAGAATAACAAATAGGTGATATGAAATAAGGAATAAATAAAAAGATAAGAATTGAAATTGAACGAAAAATATAAGAATTGAAATTGGAAAATAAAATAGAAAGATAAATTAAATTAAATATAGAAAAAAAATTCTATTTTTTATTCAATTTTTGGATATAACAAAAAAGTGATTATCTCAATCTAACTTATCTACATTATGATTTGAAAATTGAATAGAAGGAAGCCACTCAATCTTCTATCTAATTTTTTGATATAACAAGAAAGTGATTTTCTCAATTTTATTTGTTCACACTATAGTTTCATAAAAAAACCAAAAAGTACTTTGACATTTTTTTAATTTTTTTTATGATGGCTACAATAATTTAGGAGATATTTATAATTCTTATTAAGTTAAAATAAAAAAAATTTTTAAACTTACTCACCTAAAGTTCAATCTAATAACTAAATAAATAAAAATAAAATATATGAAATTAAATTGAATGTTCTAATACTTAAAAATATAAACTAATAAATATTAAAGAGTGTGTTTATTTTGACGTTTGGGAGATAAAAAGCGCATTCAAGTTTCTTGACCGCTTCAATTTTTGGTTTGGGAGATTAAAAGCGCATTCAAGTTCACTTCAATTTTTGGTTTGGATATTTTTTTTCCTTGTGAACGCATACGTAATTAATTATTGAAATGTGTTTAATATTTAATTTTCTCTAACCCCACATTAAATATTTTATTTATTTATTTGTAAATTTTAACATCATTAAGAAGAAAAAAGTTATATTATTCTATTATTAGCTCTGTTAACAGATTATTAATAACACGACAATATTAAAATAATTTTAAAACGTTAAAGATTTAAATAAGATAATTTAAATATTAAAGATAATTTAAAGAACGATAATGTTAGAAAGAAAAAAAGTCAAAACTTATTTTATTTAATATTTATTAATTATTACAATAATATTTTATTATATTGTGGGGTTAGAGAAAATTAAATATTAAACACATTTCAATAATTAATTACGTGAGAATCAATTATATTTGAATAGGTCTTTGAAGAAATACTTTACATGACAGTTTATTTTTATCTCTATTCAATAACTATTACATAACAATTTAATCTTTTCTAATACAACTTTAATACATTAATAGTATTAAAAATTGTATCCAAGATTGTATATAAATTGTTATGGAGTAAAGTATCGCTTTTAATACGAGTAATGTATTAAAGTTGTATTAGAAAAGTTTAAATTATTATGTAATAATTATTGAAGAAAGATAAAAATAAATATTCATGTAAAGTATTTTTCAAAACTTATCCAAATATAATTAATTCTCACGTAATTAATTATTGAAATATGTTTAATATTTAATTTTCTCTAACCCTACATTAAATATTTTATTTATTTATTTACAAAATTTTAACATCATTAAGAAGAAAAAAGTTATATTATTCTACTATTGGCTCTATTAACAGATAACTAATAGCACGACAATATTGAAACAATTTTAAAATGTTAGAGACTTAAATAATATAATTTAAATATTAAAGATAATTTTAAGAACGATAATGTTAGAAAAAAAAAATAGTCAAAACTTGTTTTATTTAATATTTATTATTTATTACAATAATATTTTATTATAATGCGGAATTAAAAAAATTAAATATTAAACACATTTCAATAATTAATTATGTGAGAATCAATTATATTTGGATAGGTCTTTGAAAAATTTTTTACATGACAATTTATTTTTATCTCTCTTCAATAACTATTGCATAAAAATTAAACTTTTTTAATACAACTTTAATGCATTACTAGTATTTAAAATTGTATCTAAGATTGTATATAAATTGTAAAAGAGTAAAGTATCGCTTTTAATACTAGTAATGTATTAAAGCTGTATTAAAAAAGTTTAAATTATTATGTAATAGTTATTGAAGAGAGATAAAAATAAACTGTCGTGTAAATTATTTTTTTTGAAGACCTATCCAAATATAATTAATGCTTACATAATTAATTATTGAAATGTGTTTAATATTAATTTTCTCTAACCCCACATTATAATAAAATATTATTGCAAATATTTTATTTATTTATATACAAAATTTTAATATTATTAAGAAGGAAAAAGTTATATTATTCTACAATTGGCTCTGTTAATAGATTACTAATAGCAGGACAATATCTAAATAATGTTAAAATGTTAGAGACTTAAATAAAATAATTAAAATATTAAAGATAATTTTAAGAACAATAATGTTAGAAAGACAAAAAAAAAAGTCAAAATTTATTTTTTTAATATTTATTAATTATTACAATAATATTTTATTATAATGTAAAATTAGAAAAATTAAATATTAAACATATTTTAATAATTAATTACGTGAGAATCAATTATATTTTGGATAGGTCTTTGAAGAAATACTTTACATGACAGTTTATTTTTATCTCTCTTTAATAACTATTGCATAACAATTTAAACTTTTTTAATACAATTTTAATACATTACTAGTATTAAAAATTGTATCTAAGATTGTATATAAATTGTTATAGAGTAAAGTATCCCTTTTAATACCAATAATGTATTAAAACTGTATTAAAAAGTTTAAATTATTATGTAATAGTTATTAAAGAGAGATAAAAATAAACTGTTATGTAAAGTATTTTTTTAGAGACTTATCCAAATATAATTAATTCTCACATAATTAATTATTGAAATGTGTTTAATATTTTATTTTCTCTAACTCCACGTTATAATAAAATATTATTGCAAATATTTTATTTATTTATTTGCAAAATTTTAACATCATTAAGAAGAAAAAAGTTATATTATTCTACTATTAGCTTTGTTAACAGAGTACTAATAGCAGGACAATACTGAAACAATTTTAAAACATTAGAGAGTTAAATAAGATAATTTAAATATTAAAAATAATTTTAAGAACGATAATGTTAAAAAGAGAAAAAAATAGTCAAAATTTATTTTATTTAATATTTATTAATTATTACAATAATATTTTATTATATTGTGGGATTAGAAAAAATTAAATATCAAACGAATTTCAATAATTAATTACGTGAGAATCAATTATATTTGGATAAGTCTTTAAAAAAATACTTTATATAACAGTTTATTTTTATCTCTCTTTAATAACTATTACATAATAATTTTAACTTTTCTAATATTGCTTTAATACATTATTAGTAATAAAAATTATATCCAAGATTGTATATAATTTGTTATAGAGTAAAGTATTACTTTTAATTAGAGTAATGTAATTATTATTTAATTCTTTTATTTATTAATATAGAATTAGTTAAAATAATATATATTGTATAGTTTAATTAAAATATCTCAAACTTAGATATTAAAAATAATAATTTTTCATAGATATATATAATAAATTGGTATTTTAGAAAGAAAAAATATTTCGTACATTTTTTTCTCAATGTGTGTACACGCACACACGCATATAACACGTGTATATATATATATATATATATATATATATATATATATATATATATATATATAAAATAAACGCTTTCAAAATGCATCATGATTTGGGAATATATGCAATGCAATATGTAAATTTTTTATGATTATCAAATAATGGTGTTAAGTAAGGACATTTTAGTACTTTTATGGGTTTTTTTAATTTGAAAAAAAAAAACACCACCTATTTACAAAATAAATAGATTTTTTTTGAAATAAAAAACATTTAAAAAAACATTTTAACTTTAATAGAGTATGTTTTTTTTATATTCACTTCGAATTCTCGTAAATAATTCCAAGACTTAACAATTATTATCGTCGTCTTTAGAGTACATAAGAGTACACAAATCGTTTATTTTTTTTAGGACATAATGAATTTTTTTAATTTATAATAAAAAAATTCTTGTTAAATATGAATTATTCATGTGTATATGTGTATTTTTAGAGACAATAATAAAGATTATTATTCTATCAGCGATATTGAAAAAACCATATTAGTTATCTGTATATTTTTATGTACTCTTATGTATTCTTGGAGATAATAATAATAGTTTAGAAATTTAAATTTAGTTCTTATAGTTTAGAATTCAGGTTAACTTCGCTGAAAATTTGGCTAAAATTGTAGAGACAATTCAAATCAAATACATGAGTTTAATTTTTGTAATTTTTTTTAATTTTAAGATAATAATTTAACTACATATATTTTTTAACTTAATTTTTATAAATGGTTAAGGTAAAAGAATTTATACGATAATCAAAAGTATGTCATACAACAAACAATACTTCAAACAGAAATAAAATAAACAATAAAATAAAGATCAGCTTACCTGAGGAAAGGAGAGAATTAACTTCAGCCTACTTTCACTCTCTTCTCTTTTCTATTTCTACAAGAGTCAACAAAAGAAAATTTAAAATATAATTAATTAGTTTGTAAAAATAATTTTTATTTTTAAATTTTTATTTTTTAAAAAAGGTAATTGATGTGTAAGAAGATAATTTATTTTTAAAGATTGAAAATAATAAAAATATATTTAGTTAATTTATTTTTAATTATGGTCGAATTCACTCTATTTTTAATACTTTTTTCTTTTTATAATTTGTAAAAATTTGAATGAAAAAAGAAAACACTAAAAAATACATAAACATATAAAATATACTAGTTAAAAAATTATGTTATTTCCATCAAATTGAAAAATATACCCATACAAAAATCTGAGAAGAATATAAAAAAAATTAAAACACATTAAAGACACAGAAAACTTTAAATTTTAAAAAAATATGAATATAACAAAAAAAAATTAGAACTCTTTTCTCTGATCATTTGTAAGAACTTAAAATCAAAGAAAAAAAATGCACTAACATAAGAAAATATAGTAACAAAAAAATTATTATATTTCCATCAAATTAAAAGATATAGTAGTACAAAAATTTCAGAACACAAAAAAATTAAAATACATAGACGAGAGAATGAAAAAGAGCTTTAAATTTATCTGTGGAAGAAAGCTAACCGCGAATGCACGATTAATAGAGATCGAATTGATAACCTCATCAAAGACTGAAGGGTTGGAAGCGCTGGTACCATATCAAAATCTAATTTAAAATAACTATACCAAAAATTTTTAATTAAATAACGAAAATATTTTAAAAGAGATCTTTTACCTTTGAATAGAAAAAAAGAAGTTTGTCAAAGATAATAGAAAAGAACCATTATTAATTTATTATAGTTAGAAGAATCAACGGAAGAGAAGGGAGTAAAAAACAATAAGGTTGGAGGCGCTGGTGTTGTATATTTCAAGATACAAAGTAAGGGTTTCGTCTTGGTGGGAGGTATATAAAGGGAGGGTTGAAGGATAAAACATGGTAAACGTGTTTTGGATTAATTTTTTATTTTTAATTGAAAAATTGAAAAATAAAAAAATATTTTTTTAATTTTGTACTCTTTTTTTAAATATTTTAATAGAAAATAATATTAAAATATTTAACTAAACTTATTTTTTTATATTTTATTTTTATTAAAAATAAAAATAAAAATAACCAAATCAATAAACCTTAATGTCTATCCAAAACTAAAACATTCCACAAAACTTCTGGAAAATAGATACTTTACATGTTTTAAGTTGTCTTCCTTGCCAACAAGAAAAAGAACTAGTACCTACGAGACTACCAGTCTACCACAGATAATGACATAGACTAGTGATATGATTCAACGAATTCTAAATTTTGATGAGATATGGGACAAAAATATATATAAAATATAAAATTTTTTAAATTAATTATAATGTATTTTAATATTTTATTAATATTTAAATATAAATTAATTTTTAATTATTTTAATATATTTTTTAATTATATAAAATATTTAATTTTTTAATTTAATAAATAATAATAATATATACTGTTTTTAAACTCACTTAATTGTCTGTGTTTTAAGCAACGTTTGATCTTAAAAATGCAGAGACAAAACAGAAATATGAATATGTCAATATATATTTATTATTTATTAATACACAAATGCATACGAAATCCTCCAAAATGTTAAAATATAGAAACATAATCTTTATCTATTATTAATTTTTATATTTTTATTTTTTTATCAATTTTTACATATTTATCTTTTATCAATTGTTTATAGTTTTATTTTTTATTAATTTTTGCAAAATATGAACTTTTTTAATTTTATTATGTCTTATTTAATATTTTACTAAACATAATATATATACTAATAATTTATTTCTATATTTTTAATGTCTATGTTTTTATATTGCTATCTCAAACGCTATTTTATAGATTGGTACTCAATTTCTTAATAAACCACTCATATGAAAAAACAAATTTAGGATTCAGTCGAATTAAAAGCTAAAACGGGAGGATGAGTATAAAAAAATATTTACGGGGCAACAATTATATAGTAAATTTAAAAGAAGAAATTTAAAAATTTTTAAAGCAAGAACAGAGCCATGCGAAGTACTCACAACAATGGAGCGGTAAAATTCTCTTCTATATCACCTCGGATTATGTGTATTTTCTATAATTGTTCTTAGAAATTATTTTCTTTAAGAAATCTAAATTAATAGTAAGTTTTGTTGACGCTTTAAAATTAATTATTTTATAATTTTTAATGAATAAAATATTTATCTTTAGTAAAAAGAATAATATATTATTATATTATACAGTATCTCTATAATATTGGATGAATCGCATTATATTTCGGCACATCAACCCATATTAAAAAATTTAAACAATTTTATTCTAACAAACCACTCCTCATGATCCCGTCCCAAAGTCGGCCACAAAGATTTCGACTCAAACCGATGACTCATTCAGCACAAAGAAAAGGCAAATCATTCAACAACAACTCACTGATCATACACTCATTTTTTTAAGTGATTCTTTACTGACTTGAGTGCGGAGTCTTTTTTGCAGGTACCACGCTTGGGTCCGACTTCACCAGGATACTCCTAGTTCAATTCGAGCTGTCAAGCGCTCCGGATTAACACAAGACTGACGTATAGCTCGGAAAGAGTATCCGTGCCAAAACATTTGGCGCCCACCGTGGGGCCCCGTCTCGCTTTTAGTTTTGATCTAACACTACCACAGTCGACTTGTGTTTTCTTTCCTTTTTGCAGAAGCCAAAGCATGACAGTCAGTGACTCCGCAGGCCAATCCAACCAACACCGAACTTTTGGCTGCTAATGTTGCTCTACAGGCGAAAAACTAATGAATGGCCAAACTGGTAGCAACAATGCAGAACAACGGTGAAGAAAAGAACGACAACAAGAAGGCCAATGTCGACCTCCACGAGGAACGTCAGTCGGAGTCAAACGCAAAGACAGGGGAAACACCTCCCAAAACAGAAAGACGACGGGCTGGCCCATTCTCAGAAAAAATAATGAATTTTAAAATGCCTAAAAATTTTACGCTTCCAATGACCTTAACACCATACAAGGGGATCGGAGATCCTAAAGTTCATGTTACGAAATTCGAATCTATGATGTTTCTCAATAGTGATTCCGATCCCATCTTGTGCCGATCTTTTCCAACTTTTCTAGATGGAGCTGCTTTATTGTGATTTTCTAACTTACCTGCAGGTTCGATATCAAGCTTTGACGGATTTGCCAAATTGTTCATAAACCACTTCGCAGCATCCAAAATTTACGTGCGAGATTCAGATTACCTCAGCACAATCAAGCAAGGACAACATGAGAGTTTGAAGGATTACATGACGCACTTCACAACAGCGGCCATGGAAATCCCAAACCTCAACCCGGAAGTACAGTTGCATGCGATAAAAAGTGGCCTACCTGGGAAATTCCAAGAAGCAATAACAGTTGCAAAGCCGAAGACATTGGAAGAATCTAGAGACAAGGCAACCGGGCAAATTGAAATTGAGAAATTACGTGAAGCTCGGAGGAATGAAAGACCTTTATCTCGAAAGGAAGAAGAAAGACCTTCTAGGTCCCAAAGCAAGGACCCCAAAAAGCCTTTCAAACTAACACCAAAGTTCGACTCATACACCAAATTCAATACCAAAAAGGAGGACATCATCAAGGAAATATTACACAACAAACTGATAAAACTACCAAACAAGGCAGGGACGTATCATGATCAAAAGTATATAGACAGAAGCAAGCATTGTGCGTTTCACTAGAAATACGGCCATACCACTGACGAATGCATAGTGGCCAAAGATTTATTGGAAAGGCTAGCAAGACAAGGTCTATTGGATAAATATATCACTTCCAGAAGTCAGAAAGAAACAAGGGACACTGACAAACCGAGCTACAACTCCGACCATAAAGAAAAAGGAACTTGGTATCGACTAGTCGAAACTCCTGCATCTAAAGGAGTAATAAACTACATTTCAGGTGGCTTCGCAGGAGGAGGAGCAACCAATACTGCCAGGAAACGAAGTTACAGGGCCATGATGACAATGGAAGGGTCCCAGAAAAAAGCCCAAACCTCGGCCCCAGCTGCCCAGATAACTTTCGGTGAATCCGACTTGAAGTCGTAGTGCCCGAAATTAAACGATCCAGTGGTAATCTCGGTACACATGGGGGAACTAACAGTCAGAAAGGTTCTACTTGACCCCAGGAGTACAGCTGACGTCCTGTTCTACTCCATATTTAAGAAGATGCAACTTAGCGACAAATCCCTACAACCATCACCCACAAAATTGGTAGGTTCTCCAAAGAAAGAGTCCCTATATCAAGTTATGTATGGTTGAGAACAACACTAGGGGAGTCTTCGAACTCAAAAACCCTAGATATTCAATTTTTAGTGGTTGATTGTGCAAGTCCTTATAATGTTATTTTGGGGCAACCGTCCTTTAACTCTTTTGGAGCCATTATCTCCACAGTTCACCTTTGTGTTAAGTTCCCTGTGCAGGATAACAATAGCGACAGTCCATGCAGATCACAAGGAGGCTAGACAATGCTACAATGCGAGTCTGAAAGCCACCTCAAAGGAGATTATTACAAGAGTCCATTCTGTTTACAACTCGGAAAGCATTCCAACCTTGGCCAAGCTAGATCCGAGGACTAGCAACAGCCGTCCCGCCCCAGCAGATGACCTAGAAAAGGTACAAGTTGGGAAATCAGACTAGTTTACTAACATTGGCTCTGTTTTCTCTACAGGAACCAAACAAAATCTGATTGAAACATTAAAGTCCAATTCCGACCTATTTGCATGGATGCCTGCTAACATGCCAGGGAGTGATCCGAACTTTATATGCCATAAGTTAGCGGTCAATCCTAATGCCCGACCTATAAGGCAAAAGAAACGAAATCTTGGTACGAAAAGAAGAAATGCAGCAATAGCAGAAATACAGAAATTACTTGATGCAGGTTTCATTCGAGAACTTTGTTTTTCGTCCTGGCTGGCAAACGTAATAATGGTTAAGAAGAGCACAGGAAAATGGTGCATGTGCGTGGACTTTATAGATCTAAACAAAGCTTGCCCAAAGGACTCTTATCCACTGCCAAATATAGATAGACTGGTGGACGACACCTCAGGGTATCAAGTGCTAAGTTTCATGGACGCCTATTCCGGTTACAATCAAATACAAATGCACCCTGATGATGAAGAAAATATAGCATTTGTAACTGACCAAGGTAATTTTTGCTATAAAGTTATGCCTTTCGGACTAAAAAATGCATGAGCAACATATCAAAGATTAATGGACAATGTCTTTAAAGATCAAATCAGCCAGAACATTGAGATATATGTCGACGACATGGTGGTCAAATCAAGGTCGGAACAACAACACGAGGCCGATCTTAAAGAAATCTTTCAGCAATTACGAAGGCACAATATGAGACTAAACCTAGAGAATGTGCATTTGGAGTACATGGAGGCAAATTCCTTGGATTCTTATTGACAAATAGGGGGATAGAAGCCAACCCCAACAAGTGTTAGGCCGTGATAAGCATGCAATCACGTCGATCAATCAAAGAAGTGCAGCAACTCACATGACGCCTAGCAGCCTGATGCGTGAGCATCTTTCCTATCTTTTCCTAGTGAATTTGCATCTAAATTGTTTAGTTTAATAAAGAATTAATTATCTTTTAGCCAATATAGATGCTACTTTGAATCTTGTGCAATTCTGTTTATTTTAGGTAGCATTCAGCTGGATTTGATGGAGTTTCTGCAGAAGACGAGATGAAGGCGAATGATGCTGTCAACCCTGACCTCTCTGCACTCAAACCTGAATAACTCAAGCTACAGAGGTCCAATGGACGTGATTTCAGTGGCGTTGGAAAGATAACTTCCAGAGCTTTCCAACGATATATAATAGTTTATACTTCTTCTCCGAACTCGCTGCCAAGGCTGCACCTAACTTGAGATTTCTCAAGTTAGGCGCAAGACACAACAACAATATGCGAGATTGGTCCTGCCCACTTCAAGTTAGGCGCACTAAAGCCCAAGTTAGGCGCAGCTTCACTCAACTAAACTCCGATTCATGCTGCCAAGTCCAAGTCAGGCGTGGATCCTAGTGAAGTCAAGTGGTTCCCATCCATCAATTGAAGATTTGCTGATTGCTATAATTAATTCTAATTTAAATTCAAATTTTAAAAATAGGAAAAGATATTAATTTAGTTTTAAAGATAGGTTTTAAATTAATTAGGATTAGATATAAATAGGGGGATACCACCTCAACATTATTCAATTCCAGACTTCCAATTCTATACAAATTTACATTCCGCAATCCTAGTTTTCTACTCTGAACCATGAGCAACTAATCCTCCATTGTTAAGGTTAGGAGCTCTGTCTATTTGTATGGATTGATTTTATTGCTTTATCTATTTTAATTCATGTATGGATTTATAATTTAAGAATTATTTTCGCTCTTTATTTTATGAATTTGGGTGGAACGGAAGTATGACCCTCTTTCTATTTGAGTTCTTGTATAACTTGGAAAAGCTCTTTACTTGAACAACAGCTTGAAAACATATTCTCTTAAATTTTAATTATCTGGATTTAACGGGATACGTGACATATAATCCTTTTATTTTTGGGTAATTAGAGTTTTTGTGGCATATAAACTGGAATTTGATCATGTAGCTTCTAATTGGAATTAATTGACCAAGGAATTGGCAGTTAATGAATTTTAGAAGAGACTAGAAAGGTCTAAGGAATTAGGGTCTAGTCACATATAGTTTGCCATAAATTAAATCCTACATAATTAAAATAGTTAGTAAGAAAAGTAAATCCGGAAAAATAGATAACTCTGAAACCTTAACTGCCTTCTCAATATTTTATTCCCAACTTATTTATCTGCCTATCTTTAATATTCTAAATTTACTGTTAATGCTTTTAAACTTCCAAACACTATTTTCTGTTTGTCTAACTAAGCCTATCAAACACTATTGTTGCTTAATCCATCAATCCTCGTGGGATCGACCCTTACTCACGTAAGGTATTACTTGGTATGACCCGGTGCACTTGCCGGTTAGTCTGTGGTTAGAAAATCCGCACCACAGCCCTGTCCGGATTCTTGCCTGCAGCAGCTGCCAAGTTATATCACTTCTTCAACTCCTTGAGAAAGGCCGAAAAGTTCCTCTGGACAAATGAAAAAGCCTTCGTCGAATTCAAAAACCTCCTCGGTTCACTACCTATCCTCAAGAAGCCACAACAAGGTAAACCCCTTTTCGTATTTCTTTCAATTTCAACTAACACGGTCAGCTCCGTGCTTGTAGTAGAAACAGGGAAAGAACAACACCCAGTATACTCTATGAGTAAAGTATTACAAAACGCCGAAACAAGGTACCTGGCGATCGAAAAATTAGCATTTGGCTTGGTCATCACAACTCGGCGTCTGTGACACTATTTTCAGACACATTAGATAATAGTCCGGACTGGACAACCTCTACGTCAAATATTATTAAAACCAGACCTAGTAGGTC
Source organism: Arachis ipaensis (assembly GCF_059453495.1). Classification (NCBI taxonomy): domain Eukaryota; kingdom Viridiplantae; phylum Streptophyta; class Magnoliopsida; order Fabales; family Fabaceae; genus Arachis; species Arachis ipaensis. The sequence continues at coordinate 9,311,179 of NC_142439.1, read as the reverse complement.
GACTGACGAAATGGGTGATAGAGCTCTTGAAATTTGATATCTCCTACCAATCACGAGGATCCCCTAAAGCACAAGCACTGACCGACTTCATTTCATAATTTACCAACACAGAAGAAACGACTAAGACATGGGAACTATATGTAGATGGAGCGTCGAACGAGAATGGATGCAGAGCAGGGATCCTCCTGAAAGACGACGTTGGAGTTCAAGCTGAATAGTCAATCAAATTCCTCTTTGAAACAACCAATAACCAAGCCGAATATGAGGCGCTCCTAGCAGGCCTAAGGTTAGCAAAGGAAATAGAAGTCAGAAACCTAAAGGTATATTGCGACTCCCTCCTCGTAGTACAACAGGTAAATGGTCACTTTCAGGTACAAGATCTGCTCTTAGAAACGTACTTAAATTCGGCAAAATATATGATACAACTTTTTCAAAATTTTGAAATATCACATATACCTAGAGAACAAAACTGTAGAGCCGATATTTTATCCAAATTAGCCACATATAAAGTAACTGACCTGTCAGACAAATTATACCATCTCACACTAATAGAACTAAGTTTAGATATCAAATCTATTCTAAATGTGTTGCAGGAAGAAGATTGGCGAAGCCCAATTATTCGCTACCTATCTAAGAACTAGATAAATACCAGAAAATGAAAACCTGAGGTCCTTTAGACAAAGAGTAGGCCATTACATTATCATGAAAGCCGACCTATACAAACAAGGAATCTCTCAACCACTACTAAAATGCTTCGACCGAGCAGATGCAGAAAATGCCATAGACGATGTCCACGACGAAACCTGTGGACATCACATTGGATGCAGAAGCTTAGCCACAAAAATCCTACGAGCAGGATACTACTGACCGACGTTACGAGAAGACTACAGAAATAAGGTACAAAGGTGTGATGCATGCCAGAAATGCGCATCGCTCATTCATAGCCTAGCCGAATTGTTACACACCTCAGATATTAGTTGGCCATTTCACAAATGGGGAATAGATATACTCGAACCATTCCCGATATCACCAGGATAGGTAAAGTTCCTCTTTGTAGCTATAGATTACTTTACAAAATGGATAGAAGCACAACCACTTGCAAAAATTACGTCGAATAAGGTACAGAATTTTATTTGGAAATCCATTATATGTAGATTTGGTGTACCTAGAGCAATTGTCTCCGATAATGGCAGGCAATTTACAGATACAAAAACTGCTTCATACTTAATTGATCTGCATATCAAACATCATTTCTCCTCCGTCGAGCACCCACAAAGTAACGGGCTTGCAGAGGCGGCTAACGAAGTTATTTTGCAGGCCTTAAAAAAAATTAACAGATGCTAAAGGACGCTGGGCCGAACTTATACCAGAAATACTATGGAGCTATAACACAACACCACGCCCGTTCCGATTAGTGTACGACATCGACTGCATGATTCCCATAGAAGTCAGTCAAGGGTCTACTCGGACCGAGTACTTTGATGAACAGGGCAAATGCAGAAGCCAGGTCAACAGAGCTCGACATAATAAGCAAGGAACGATGCTTAACCGAACTCAAACAAAGAACCATACAGGCAGCTATGCAAAGGTAGTATAACAAAAAAGTATGACCGAGAACTCTAAGAGAAGGAGACTTGGTGCTAAGAAAAATAGAAGAAGTTTGGAAACCACCAGGACATGAAAATTTAGCGGCTAATTGGGAAGGCCCCTTCTGAGTTTCCAAAGTCGTTGGAAAAGGAGCATACTCCCTTGAAACGCTGGAAAGAACGACCCTCCCCAACACTTGGAATATTTCATCCCTGAAGATCTATTATAGTTAATCTCTTCTTGTAAAAGTGGAGTGGCTAGGTACTCTTTTTCCTGATCACAAGGTTTTATCCCTAAGGAGGGTTTTACTCAGACAAGTTTTAACGAGGCCGACCACCCCACACCTCTCAACAACTGAGAGGTCTCTTTCACGTATACAAAAATCTAATAATCTTTTTCTTCCCGATTATTATACCAAAGTTGTTCTTTGGCAATCATCAATATCAAACCAACAAAACACAAGTTGGAAATCACAGTCATATGTATGCAACAACTATTTAGAATATTCATAAAAGTCAAATCCGACACGATGCATCGGTAAAAAAGTTTCAAAACATAACCATCTTAAATATCGGTTTCCAAACGACAATACAAAACAAACATACTCATAAATTTCAAATTACAAATATTAACAAATTTCTTCAAGGGGGGAGGAATATTCTCAGCATGACCCTCGCCCGACTTATCTTCCACAAGTCGAGCGCCAATCACAATCTTCGACACATCAAGCCTTCCGACGTCAAACTCGGGAGAAAACAGAGCAACTTAGCTAACAGCACAGTCAAATCCCGCAGCAAACATCTTAAGACCCTCATCTTCCAGCTCATGAATCCGGGATGTCATCTCACCCTTGGTCTTGTCATTCTCCTTAATCTCGGCCTAGAGAAGACGGATCTGATCCTGAAGTTTAGTAATTTTCTCCTCCCCACTTTTCATCTTTGCAGTTACATCAACAATGACATCATCCCTCCCCTTCAAGGTCCGCTCCAAGCTAACCACCTTGTCCACAGCAATCTGCTGCTCCGCTCCTAGCAACTCGGTCGCACGACCAACGCATAACAAACGCGACGCCACAATCTACATAACAACTAATCAATGACAAGTCCATATTTAAAACAAATACACAAAATAAAAAACTTGCTGACTTGGATAAATTTCCTATTCCTTTTACACCAGTCTGCCGAGTCAGCCGCATATCCCCAGGATAATGGGAAACTTGGTCAGCAAGTTCACCAATAGGAAACTGGTCGCTCCAAAGAGATTTGGGATTCACTCCGTCAATAAACTTGTGAAGTCTTTTATGTCTTTCAAATACTAACTTATCGCCAGCAACAACTTCCATACCTTCCTCGGATATGACTTCCAAAGACTTGCCCGACTCATCTCTCCTCCTCTTCAAAGATACAGAACGTTAAACAGCAGAGTGGGTAGCGTCCCCACCAGTTTCTTTCACCACCCTAGAACCACTACCAACCTTTTCCTTTTTCCAACTCAAATAGAACTGGAGCCGAGAAGTGTTCAGATGAGGAACTCGTCCACCTACAAGAAACAACAACAAAACATCAGCAATCAGAAAACATCAAAAATAAAAACATACGTTCATGATTACCTCTATATGCTTTCAACCCCTCTCTATCATTTTCCCTCTCAAAATGTAACATATCCGGAATAGACAAGCATTCGCCAGCAGAAAAATTTTCTATAAGAAAATCTAAAAAAAAAGTCTTCTTCCTCACTCTTCTCATCAGCCTCAAGAATCTGCATTAGTTCCAAACACCAATACAGAGAATACTTCTCTATCAGTTCATTAATTATCTAAATAAAAAGGATATTCGGTCTCTAAAGATTGAACCTTTACAAACAAAGACTTAAAGTTTTTAAACGAAAACTTGTACAAAAGGAAAATGGAGCGTTCGGGGAAACTACTTGTTCATACCCAGGGTCGAGCTGTCCGAACCGGGATGTTCAGTAGCAAAGCGACCGACCTGTTCAGGTCAAGCAGACCGACTTCTTTACGAAGAACTCGGCCAAATCGACAGCAAAGCCCAATAGAAGGGCCCAAATAGAGGAACATGACCCAGAATCCAAAGGCAATCCCAGCCCACAGAGATAAAGGCGGTTCCCTTGAAGATAAGCTGACTTCACTCAAGATAAGATAAGATAAGATAGGATAACTAACTTATCTTATCAGAAAGGTCAGCCCACGCTACTATAAATACACTGGAGCACCCAGGTATAACTCATACTCTGATTCTACATAAAACCTGTTTAATACCCATGCTAACTTAGGCATCGGAGTCTCTTGCAGGTACCCCCACCCTCCGGAGACTAAGAATCAGCAGTGCAGACAGTCCAACAAGTCAGACACGATGACTCCGGCCGCCACCTACCAGCCGGACACATCATCTTAGACCGATACAGAAGATCTCGTCCGAGGTCGACCTACAGTTTCAGGTAACCCTCGGAACATTGGCGCCGTTGCCAGGGAAACTGGAAGTCATCCCAAAACCATGGCGGACGGCCATGACAACGACCACGATTCAGATCTAGAAAACAGAACACCGCACAAGAACGCGGACACTATGTTAAAGGATACCCCAGGATCCAACGGGGACAAAAACTCACCAAATCCGGGAGCCATGGAAGCACTCCAAGAACGTTTAAAACAACTTGAGAAAGAAACCCAGCAATAACGGGAGATCGGAAAAGATCTGCAAAGAGAGGTACGGCGACGACGAGAACTAGAAGAAAAATTACAGCAATTAGAGGCCGACCTCAAAATGAAAGCTCCTCGGACCACTCCTGAGGAAACTTCACGCAAAGAATAGGACCCATTCACCAGGGAAATTATGAAGACCAAAATTCCAAAAGACTTCAAACTTCCGGATATGGTTTTGTACGATGGCACCACAGATCCTAACCACCATCTTAGCAATTTTAGGAGCAGGATGTACCTTACCGATGCCTCAGACGCCGTTCGCTGCAAAGCTTTTCCAACAACTCTCACAAAAACGGCAATCAGATGGTTCGACAACCTACCTCCGAAGTCCATCACAAACTTCGACGACCTGGCCAAAAAGTTCCTGGCCAGATTCTCCATCCAGAAAGATAAGGCCAAGCACGCACCCAGTTTACTAGGGATCAAGCAAGGAGATCGGGAGAGCCTCCGCAACTACATGGAAAGATTCAACAAAACATGCATGGACATACAAAGTTTACCAATAGAGGCTGCCATCATGGGGCTTATCAATGGCTTACGCGAAGGGCCTTTCAGCCAATCCATATCAAAAAAGTATCCTACTTCCTTAGACGAAGTACAAGAGCGAGCAGAAAAATACATCAACATGGAAGAGAACGCTCGGTTGGGAGAAACCTCAAAATGTGGGGCCTCCTACCGAGACAAAGACAAGGACTCCAAAAAGAAAGAAGATCGACAGGGTGAGAAAATCAAAAAGTACCACAACTATACTCCCCTCAAAACATCCTTGGTCGACATATACAAAGAAGTCTGCCATACAGAGAAAATTCCCCCAGCGCGACCACTCAAAGGCAAAAGGGGAGGAGAAAATCGGAGGGAATATTGTGAATACCACCGGATTCAAGGGCACTCTACCAACGAATGCTTTGACTTGAAAAACGTCATAGAAAAATTGGTAAGAGAAGGCAAATTAGATCGATTTCTGGCCACCCGGGATGATGACCAAAGAAAAAGACAGAGAGACGAAGATAATGGACGAACTGAACGGTCACCTCGGACACCAGAAAGATACGTCCACATGATACATGGCAGATTCGCAGGAGGTGGGATCTCCAAATCATCCCGAAAGAGATATCTCAAAGAAGTATACCACGTTGAGGGAAAGGAGGAAGCACCCGACATCCCGGCGATAACATTTACTAAAGAGGACGCATCCGGCATCATTCCGGGACACGACGATCCCATGGTCATCACAATTATATTAGCAAACGCCAATCTACACCGCACACTAGTGGACCAAGGGAGTTCTGCCGACATCTTATTCAAAACAGCTTTCGACAAACTCGGTTTAGACGAAAGGGAACTTAGAGCATACCCGAACAATCTGTTTGGACTAGGAGACACCCCGATACAACCGTTGGGATACGTATCGCTACACACTACTTTTGGAAAAGGGAACCAATCTAGGACCCTCAAAATAGACTACATAGTAGTCGACGTAAGTTCAGCCTACAATGCCCTCATAGGTCGGACAACACTCAATCAACTCGGTGCAATAGTCTCAACCCCACATCTATGCATGAAATTCCCAACTACAGAAGGGATAGCCACGGTAAAAGCAGATCAAAGGATGGCACGTCGTTGCTATAACGAGAGCTTAAACCTCAAAGGAAGAGGAGAAGAGTTTCATACAATTGAGCTTGGCGGAGCTCAGCGTCGGGAGGAACTTCGTCCGCACCCAGAGGGCGAGATAGAGAAGGTTCAGATTGGAGATACCCCGGATAAAATGACTAATATCGGCACGGTCCTAAGAGGAGATTCAAAAAACTCACTGATACAATTCCTGCGAGATAATGCCGACCTCTTCGCATGGAAAGCCGCAGACATGCCAGGCATAGACCCTAAGTTAATGTGCCACAAGTTGGCGGTCTATCCAGGATCTCGGCCGGTGCAGCAGAAGCGAAGAAAACTCGGACCAGAGCGATCCTAAGCTGTGGAAGAACAAGTGCAAACGCTACTGGAGGCAGGATTCATAAGAGAAGTCAAGTACCCACTATGGCTAGCCAACGTTGTTCTGGTGAAAAAATCAAATGGGAAGTGGCGCATGTGTACCGATTACACCGATCTCAACAAAGCCTACCCAAAAGATCCATATCCACTCCCAAGTATTGACGCCCTGGTAGATGCTTCCTCAGAATATAGATACCTATCATTTATGGACGCCTATTCAGGATATAACCAAATCCCCATGTATCCACCAGATCAAGAAAAAACATCATTCTTGACACCAAAAGTGAACTACTGTTACATCGTGATGCCTTTCGGTCTCAAAAACGCGGGAGCTACTTATCAAAGGTTAATGAATAAAGTCTTCTCTGATCACATCGGGAAAATCATGGAAGTTTACGTGGACGACATGTTGATAAAAACACAAAGCGAAAATACATTACTGTCCGACCTGTCCCAAGTATTCAACACTATAAGGAAACATGACATGCGACTCAACCCCACAAAATGTACCTTCGCAGTTGAAGCAGGCAAATTCTTGGGATTCATGCTCACACAAAGGGGAATCGAGGCAAATCCAGACAAATGTCAAGCTATACTCAACATGAAGAGCCCAACCTGTGTCAAAGAGGTACAGCAACTCAACGGGAGATTGGCCGCCCTATCCCGATTCTTAGCAGGAGCTGCGATAAGATCTCTCCCCTTCTATGCTACTTTAAGAAAGGGAAAACAATTCGAATGGACGACAGAATGTGAGCAAGCTTTCCGGGACTTCAAGGAGTTCTTGGGACGGCCACCTATCCTATCTCGACCACAAGAAGGAGAACCACTTATATTATATCTCGCGGTAGGAAGCCGAGCGATAGCCTCAGCACTAGTCAGAGAAGACGAAAATGGGCAACAACCCGTCTAGTTCATTAGCAAAGCACTACAGGGATCTGAGCTGAATTACCAGAAAATAGAAAAATTTGCATATACCCTCATCCTAACATCTCGACAACTCCGCCCATACTTTCAGGCTCATACCATTAAGGTCAGAACTAACCAACCCATAAAAAGAATACTGCAGAAAACAGATTTAGCAGGCAGAATCCTACAATGGGCAGTCGAGTTATCAGAGTTCGACCTCCAATATGAAGCTCGGACGGCCGTCAAATCACAATATCTGGCCGACTTCATCGCAGAATTCACAGATACCCCGAAAACTCCCATAGAATGGAATCTCTACGTGGATGGCTCCTCAAATAAAACTGGAAGCGGCGCAGGCGTGATAATAGAAAGCAACCAAGGAACCCAAGTTGAGCTCTCCCTCAAGTTCGGGTTCCCGGCCTCCAATAACCAGGCAGAATATGAAGCACTGTTAGCTGGTTTGAAGCTGGCTAAAGAGGTCAGAGCTCAAAAATTCAATATTTACAGCGATTCACAAGTAGTCACATCACAAATAACAGGGAGCTACCAAGCCAAAGATCCCACCATGAAAAAATATTTGGATAAAACCAAGGAACTGCTCGGATAGGTTGGGGAATATATAATCTGCCACATACCCCGCGAACGAAATGCCCGAGCTGATGCACTCTCAAAACTAGCCAGCACCAAACCAGGGGGCAACAATAGAAGCCTCATCCAGGAAATGTTGCAAAACCCATCAATCTCGGAAGAGGAATAAGTCCTGGCCATAACAAGTCAGGACCAAGGATGGATGACCCCCATAATCAACTACCTCAAAGAAGGAACACTCCCCGCAGAAGAAAAGGAGGCAAAGAAGTTAAAAAGGGAGGCACAGTACTACACCATCATAAACAACATCCTATACAAAAGAGGAATCTCAATACCTTTACTAAAATGCGTACCGACCTCCAACACAAAGGAAGTGCTAGAAGAAATACATAGCGGCATTTGTGGTAATCATCTCGGAGCGCGAGCTCTCACCAAAAAAGTACTCCGGGCAGGATTCTATTGGCCAACTTTACAAAAAGAAACCACAGAATTTGTAAAGACATGTCCACCATGTCAAAAACATGCCAACTTTCACATCGCCCCACCAGAAGAGCTCATCAACGTGACTTCACCTTGGCCGTTCGCAAAATGGGGACTTGACCTTCTCGGCCCCTTCCCACAGGGGTCAGGACAAGTTAAATTTCTCATAGTGGGCGTAGATTACTTTACAAAGTGGATCGAAGCAAAACCCCTAGCAAATGCCACCGCTCAAAGAAGTCGGAAATTCTTATATAGAAACATCGTCACAAAATTCGGGATTCCATATTCAATAACTACAGACAATGGCACTCAATTCACAGATGCAGGCTTCAGAAAACTAGTAGCCGACCTGAATATAAAGCACCAGTACACCTCCGTCGAGCATCCACAAGCCAATGGACAGGCCGAAGCGGCTAACAAAGTCATATTGGCTGGACTAAAATGGAGATTACAAAATGCAAAGGGAGCCTGGGCAGAAGAGCTGCCACAGGTCCTATGGGCATATCGAATAACTCCACATTCAACCACGAAGGAATCCCCCTTCCGATTAGCATACGGAACAGAAGCAATGATTCCAGTAGAAATCGAGGAAGGATCGCCAAGAGTAGTTCACTACAATGAAGGAGCGAACTTCCAACTTCAGAGAGAAGAGCTCGACTTGTTACCCGAAACCCAAGAAAGAGCTCGAATCAGGGAAGAAGCTCTAAAACGCCGAATGGCTTCTAGATATAATCAAAAGGTGGTGCCGAGAAGTTTCATAGAAAATGATCTCATCCTAATCCGAAATGATATCGGAACAACTCGACCAGGAGAAGGGAAGCTAGCAGCAAACTGGAAAGGACCCTACCGAGTTATAGAAGTGCTTGGAAAGGGCTACTACAGACTGTCCGAACTCGATGGACGGGAGCTTCCCAGGTCATGGCATGCCTGCAACCTTAGAAGGTACTACAGTTAGAAAAAAGTATATAAAAGATCTCATCATTGGATGCACTCTTTTTCCTGAAAAGGTTTTTTAATGAGGCACCAAGATTGAGACTCAGACGATCCCATATGTATATATTTCTACCTTTTCTTTTAAATAAAATATTTTTGAGATATTCTACAAAGATTTCAAGACACATTAATCTGAAGTATTCATCGTCCGATTATAAAGCGACAGATCGACATAAAGTGAAAAACAATTTCACTGTACGAACACAATAAAGACAAATCGTCCGATAAAGGTGAAAACGCGATTCACCCAAAAGACGATCTAGAGATGACAACCACTTTCTACAAATCGGCAAAGATGAACACAGAATAATGCAAGAAGTTATCGAAAGCAATCTTAAAAAGAACCTGACGAGGTCTTACGGATCGCTAAAATAATAACTTTAAAGACTGGCCGACGTTGCCAAGTCGGACCAAGTCAATCCAAGTTATAAGTAAACCCTGAAAAGAGGTCTGGCCAACCCTATTAAAGAGGATTACTTTAACTTAAAAGGGCTCAATACGACAAAGTCAGCCCAAAACTAAAAGTTATCAAAGTAGTCCCTGAAAGAGATCTGACAAAGATCCAAGAAAGAGGACTATAAATAACTTAAAGGAGACCGATATAACCAAGTCGGACTCCTACTACCACTAAAAGTTATCAAAGTAGTCCCTGAAAGAGATCTGACAAAGATCCAAGAAAGAGGACTATAAATAACTTAAAGGAGACCGATATAACCAAGTCGGACTCCTACTACCACTAAAAGTTATCAAAGTAGTCCCTGAAAGAGATCGGACAAAGATCCAAGAAAGAGGACTACAAATAACTTAAAGGAGACCGATACGCCAAGTCGGACTCTTACTACTACTAACAGTTATCAAAGTAGTACCAGAAAGAGATTTGACAAAGATCCAGGAAAGAGATTGCAAAAATAACTTGGAAATGGACTGCGAAAACAACTCGGAGACCAACTTGAAGGAATCAGGTCACAAATCAAGCGAAGAACGAACCAAAAATCAAGTTAGATCTACCTAACAACAACCACAAAGGATTCAAAATTCAAAATACAAAAGCAGTCCAAAAAAGTGGTTAAGCTGTAGGGCTCCAACATTTACGAAAAAAGAAATACTAAGTCCAGCACAAAAGATAAAATCCACAAGGTCAAAAAGCCTCGGAGGCAACCAAAACCTACCACAAAGAAGTTAAAGCATGCTACCATTTGTTTTTTATAAAAAAACAAAAGTTGCTAAGGCGAGCAAAAGGAAAGTGTCAGCAAAACGTAAAGAGTTTAATAAAGCCCACAGGCCGGGCCAACCACATGTCCAGAATAAATATAAAAAGCTAAGAATCAGAAGACTTTTTAGCAGCATCAGGAGACGGAGGCCGAGTCTGGAGAGGAACGGCATCTACCGTACCGTCATCCCGATTCAGAATCTGGCAGTCGGGATCAGAAACAGAAGGACCAACCTCGGCAGGGACAGCAGGAGTCGACACCTTGGTAGAAGCTATAGGGGGAGGATCGACATCATCCTCATCCTCGTCATCAGGGACAACCTTGCCATCCCTGACAACGTTCTCCAAACTGAAGAGGCTCAGATCAGCCTCGGGAGCAATAACCCGAACTTGTGCCTTCAGATTTTCATAGGTAGCAGTTACACTGCCAACAAGGTGACCTTGAAGTTCGGAGTAATTCTCCCGAGCATTCTCCAATTCTTCTCTTAGGCGCAACACCTCCCGGTAAGATGTCAAATAACTATCCTTGTGCCGCATAGCCGTGTCCTCAGCCAGTTTCAGAGAGCCAGCCAAGGAAGTAGATATAGCCTTCTCATTCTCTAAATCTTTCTCCAACCTGGCCACCCTTACTTCAAGCTCCCCTTTCAAATCCTCATCCGATCAAACTCCTGTTTGGCCTCCTCCATAAAAGCTTTAGTGGCATGAAGAGGGAGACTTTGAGCAGTTCGATATAGGGCCGCCCCCATATGCGCCAACTTGATACCACTACGAGTGATGTAATCAAAATGATGAAGAATCGACGCGTCGTCCATAGGAAGAACACCATAAGGACCGACTTGTTGATCTACAAACTCAACTGCATCAAAGTCAGGAGCGTCAAGATTGAAAGGTTCACCTGTCCTTTGCTTCTTACTAGGATGGGGACCAGGAGCCGCAACGGAAGATTGTGGAGGATCAACCTGACGGACCCGAGGAGTAGGAATTGCTCTCCTCGGCCCAGGAGAACTCGGTATAGGAGGTTTAACCAGAGGCTGGGAAGATCCCTCTCCAGCCGCTTTGGCCGAGAGGTTTAGTGCTGCGGTCGCCTTCTTCGCCTTCTTATAGGCTCTCATAGAATCATTATTCTTCGACATCTCTGAAAAACACAAAAAACAAAAGAATTGTTACAACACAGGAGAAACAAAGCTCGGGAGCAAGTATAAAAATAAATCAGACAATACCCAAAGCAGCCCGAACCAACGATGGATCACTCAAAAATCTCTTCGTGTCCAGGTGGGGCGGCTTCCCCCACAAATCTTCAAGAACGACTACAAAGGCCCGCTCAACCTCACTAAGCATTTCCCACGTGTAGCGTGGCACTCTTACATTCTTTTGCCACTCCAGAGGAAAAGCAGGTTCATCATTTTCATCAAGAAAAAAGGGGCGAACCTCCTCAATGGCATGGACTCGGAAGAAGTAGTTCTTAAAATCTTTAAACGACTCATCATACATAGCAAAGACTTTATGCCCCTGGGCCGACCTAAAAGAAACCCAGGAAGCTTTCTTTTTAGAGGAACCCCCAGGTTTGGCCGAGACAAAAAGATAAAGGAAAAGAGTCTCGGAAGGTGTTATATCCAACTCCTGACAAAGAAGCTGAAATATTTTGATAAAACCCCAAGAGTTTGGATGCAGCTGAGATGGGGCAATGTTGCAAGACCACAACAAATCAGTTTCAAAAGCGGTAAAAGGGAAAGTAACGTTCAATTGGCTGAAAAAGTATTCATAAGCATAGAAAGAGGGACGCTCCCCCTCGACGGAAGTCGGAAAACAGACTCTATCATCAGAATCAGGAGCAACAAGCTCATAATCACCCTCGCAGGAACCATTAGCACAAATCCTATGGCGCTTCCTCAGCTCTGTGCAAAATTCAACATCCACAATAGAAACACACAACAAAACAAGGGAGTCCAGCCAATCGGACATCCCCTCGGGAACTCTGGAAGACATCTCTACAATGTTATTGCGAGAAGACATGAGGCCAACTAAATCCTACAAAGTAAAGAAAGAAAAGGGGATTACTAAAAACATCTCGGACAAGGGAAAAACAACTCAACACGATGCAGGAAGATCACACAGAAAAGGAAAACCCCAAGACTCAAACCAAAATCTTGGGGCATCCTTTGGAGGCAATAATCAGGCAAAGTTTCCAGAAAAAATCCACAACTCGCAGACCAGTATCTCTCAGAAAGAAAAACAAAAAAGAAAGCGAAAATACAAAAAGGATCGCTCTCATACGGTTTATCAGAAGAAAGCGCTATTTCTACAGTTTAGTAAAAACGGTCAAGAGGAAAGGTGCAAACTTTTTTCGAAACCAAGTAAAAGGCAAGTACCAACACCGAGCATACCAAAATCATCAAAGACACCAGCCCCCTTTTTCCAAGAATCAAATGCGTTATCATCAAAAGCACAAACAAGAAATAACATGTAGAAAGCCCTAAAACACATCAAAGCAATAGGAAAGGCGAAAAAGACTCAGAACACGCATTACGACTACAACCAAGGCACAAGTAGAAGCAGAAAGGTCCAAACTTCCCTCAAAGCAAAATCGCAACTTAATCACAAAAAAGCCAAAAGCAGCGAAAGAGAAAAGAAAATGCGAATGGAACTCACCTGGAGAAGAGAAAGCTTCAAAGGAAAAGATGTAAGTCATCCCGATAATCGCCAGGCAACGCCGCCACGAAAGAAAAGAAGAAGTGAAGGCGAAAAACAGAGAACGAGAATAACGGAGAAAATGATGAAGAAGTTACGAAAGAGCAAAGAAGAGAAACCGTCTCTGACTATTCAAAAATCAAAATAAAGAGCCAAAGGAAAAAACGGGGCAATTAAAGCTAATTAATTAGGGCATTAAATCCTCACACGTTCCCCAGGACAAAGCGCTAATATAAAAGGGCGCGCTTTTAGAGGAAAACGTTCTACATTCAAAAAAGCTGCTGCAAGGAAATCGACAAAATGCTTGAGTTCGGCTTCACTAAAGAAGGACCAAAGTCAAGAACTCGACCTCAAAAAGAAGACCGACCTCAAGCAGGGGCACTGTTCATACCCAGGGTCGAGCTGTCCGGACCGGGATGTTCAGTAGCAAAGCGACCGACCTGTTCAGGTCAAGCGGACCAACTTCTTTACGAAGAACTCGGCCAAATCGACAGCAAAGCCCAATAGAAGGGCCCAAATAGAGGAACACGACCCAGAATCCAAAGGCAATCCCAGCCCACAGAGATAAAGGCGGTTCCCTTGAAGATAAGCTGACTTCACTCAAGATAAGATAAGATAAGATAGGATAACTAACTTATCTTATCAGAAAGGTCAGCCCACGCTACTATAAATACACTGGAGCACCCAGGTATAACTCATACTCTGATTCTACATAAAACCTGTTTAATACTGACAAACCCCAATTTGACGGTTTGTTTTGCCTTGAATTTAGAACATTTTGATAACCTTTTGTCACATTTAGCCTAAGAATTAGCATGGTTTTGTTATCTCTTCCATGATTGTGCTTAAGTGTAGAAACATGCTTTTTAAGCCTTATTTTGGTGAATTCTAATTTCTGTTTGATTCCATACGATGCCTTGATGTGTTTGCTAGTAATTTCAGGGTTGAAATAGGCTAGGCATGGATCAAAGGAAGCAAGGAAGGAAGCATACAAGTGGAGAGAAGCATAAAAAGTCAGCCACGCACGCGCACGCACACAAGGCGCTCGCGCGCACATTGCAGAATCGACCAGGGACGCGCACGCGTACCATGCGCGCACGCGCCAATGCTAGCACATGACCTCATTAATGCAACACGTGCCTGGCGATTTGAGAGGGTTTCTGAACCCATTTTTGGCGCCAAATTGCTAAGGGAAAGGAATAAAAGGATGAAGGATTAAGGAGGAGGCATGAATCATGAATCATCAAATTGATCACTTTAGATGTTAGTTACCAATTAGTTTAGTTTAGCTTAGTAGTTAGTTTCTAGAGAGAGAAGCTCTCTCTTCTCTCTAGGATTAGGATTAGGTTTAGGTTAATCTCTCTTATTAGATCTAGGTTTAAACTCATACTTTGATTCACTTTTCATTTACCAATTCTTAATCTCCTCCTCTTCCTCTTTCTAGATGTGTACTTTAATAATTGTAATTCTTCATTTTTGTTTTGGATATATTGTTGTTCCTTGGTTTTCTTTTAATAATGCAATTTGAGGTAATTCATGATAATTGTGATTTCCTTGATTGTTGTTGTTAATTCTTTACATTCAATTGTAGTTAGAATTCATTCTTGTTGTGATTGACTATACTTTTCTTTTGTGCCTTCCAAGTGTTTGATGAAATGCTTGGTTGGATTTTAGTGTAGATTTTGATCCTCTTGGCTTAGGTAGAGTAATTAGTGACACTTGAGTTATCTAATTCCTTTGTTGATTGATAATTGGAGAGATTGCTAATTGGTTTGGAGTGCATTAAAGCTAGTCTTTCCTTGGGAGTTGGCTAGGCCTTGTGGCTCAAGTCAATTCATCCACTTGACTTTCCTTTAATTAGTAAGGGTTAACTAAGTGGTAGCAATGAACAATTCTCATCACAATTGAGAAGGATAACTAGGATAGGATTTCTAGTTCTCACACCTTGCCAAGAGCCTTTTATAGTTGTTAGTTTATTTTCATTGCCATTTACTTTTCATGCTCCTTATCCCAAAACCCCAAAATAACTCATAACCAATAACAAGACACTTCATTGTAAGTCCTAGGGAGAACGACCCGAGGTTTAAATACTTCGGTTTATAAATTTTAGGGGTTTGTACTTGTGACAAACAACTTTTTGTATGAAAGGATTAGTGATTGGTTTAGAAACTATACTTTACAACGAGATTTCATTAGTGAAATTCTAAACCGTCAAAAATCCAATCGTCAAATACCCATGCTAACTTAGGCATCGGAGTCTCTTGCAGGTACCCCCACCCTCCGGAGACTAAGAATCAGCAGTGCAGACAGTCCAACAAGTCGGACACGACGACTCCGGCCGCCACCTACCAGCCGGACACATCATCTTAGACCGATACAGAAGATCTCGTCCGAGGTCGACCTACAGTTTCAGGTAACCCTCGAAACACTACTGAAAAAAACCCAAAGGCCCTTCCGCACCCCTTTCGATTGAAATAAGAAAAGAAAACATTCAGAGAACAGGAAAACTTGAGAAAATCCATCAAACATTCATACGCATGCAGAAATGCCCAGGAATTAGGGTGCAACTACGACGGGACACAATTAAGTTGAGTTAAGACTTTGCATTCAAAGTCAGAAAAGGAGAATTTCACATGCAACTCAGTAAAGTAAGGAATATACATATATAAATATCTCCAATCTCGCCTCCTTTCGCAGACTCTCTCCTCACTAATACAAGGGAGAAGTTCAATGCAAACCCCCGACCCCTCCCTAACAAGCTTCAGAGCTTTCAGCTCACGAAGCGACTCGACATCACAAATTCGTAATACGACGACGCTCGAGTTTTCACATCAATGTAAACCCAATGGTAGGGTTTCTGCTTATTTACTTCAACTACTTTGACCTTGTCTTTTTCCTTTTCTTTAACCATTTTTTCAAAAGAAACTGAGACAAAGAAAGGGACAAGAAGGGGAGAAGACAAACCTTTCGAAGATATGTCCTTTTCCACTTAAGCAAAAGTGGCTTGAGTCGTGCGTTGTGTTTCTTCCCAATGAGAAAACGGCAAAAATATTTAATTACAATCCACTAATTTAGTGAGAAGTTAACAACTGAAACTGTTCACATGGCCAATGCAAACAGCCTGTATCCCAATCGGCCAACCAAAATTATTGCAGCCCAGTCAACAAGGTAAATAATTATTCAAAACCTATCTTTTCTTTTTTAAACCCGTTACGTATCTAAATAATAATCATAAAACCCAAGCTTGAAGTAGTAGCAACGCGCGTTGAGCTTGGGGCTACACACTTGCCATTAAACACCGAGGTATAACCACACAAGGTAAGCTAAACTTGCTAAAACTACGTTTTCCAAGTCAAGCTTGGGGGCTATGTACGATATCCCTATAACATCGGATGAACCGCATTATACCTCGGCATGTCAACCCACATACGAAAATAAATGACTCTATCCTAACAAATCACTCCCTATAATCTCGTCCCAAAGTTAGCCACAAAGATCTCAGCTCAAACCGATGACTCATTTAGCACCAACCAATCTATAAAACGAGAATAAGGTTGGCTAGGGCTAGTAGATCATTCAACAACAACTCACTGATCATACACTCATTTTTCTAAGTGATTTTTCACTTACTTGAGCGTCGGAGACCATTTTGTAGGTACCACGCTTGGGTCCGAGTTCACGAGGATACTCCCAGTTCAGTTCGAACTGTCAGGTGCTCTGAATTAACATAAGACTGATGTATAACTTGAAAAGAGTATCCTTGCCAGAAATATATTAATAAAAATAACTAATTTTTAAAATTATTTTTAAAAATTATTTTAACACATAAACCTGATTAAATAAAAAATACAGTTGTTGAACTTAATACATCTAAATTAATATATAATTATTCAATTACATAGATGTACATGTAAGATTTAATTATAAAATAAAAATTATATTAAGTGTATATTAAAATTAATTATTACTTAAAATATGAAATATATACTAAAAACAAATTAAATTATATATTTTTAATTATTTATATAAAAAGTATATGATGATTTATTTTAGTGACAATTTTTAATATACAAATAATAAAATTCGAAATATCCACAATTTTTTATAAAAAAAAAAATAGAAAATTTGGTGACAGGGAGAGAAGAAAAGGAGTCGGGGGAGAGTGGTAAGGAGTTTTTCGCTTTTGCTTTCACTGCAAACCTAAGCTCGGCGACAGAAAGAGAAAGAGAAACTCTTGGCGCGCTCAGCGGAACCCTAGAATCTCAGGCGACCCCTTATTGGGGCGGCGTTCCTTCAAAGCCACCCAAACTCTGATCAGAGACACATACAGACAGAGATGAGCGGCAAGGGGACGACGACCACGACGCCGGTTCCGGTGCCGGCGTCGTGTAGGAAGATTGTTCAGAGCGTGAAGGAGATCGTTTCCAACTTCCCCGACCACGAGATCTACGCCACCCTCCGCGACTGCAACATGGACCCTGACGAAGCTGTTACTCGCCTCCTCTCACAAGGTTCGAACCGAAACTAACTGAACTGAACTGAAAGTCGTTTTCCTTTCTCAAACACTATGGAGTTTCTGTGATTATTCGGTTCAATAGGGGATTGCGTGGCATGTGACCTGCACGTGACATGAATTGGCTCTTCTTGTTGATATATTTAGATAGTGCAGTAGTTCGGTGATCATTTTTTTTCCTGCTAATATGTTTATGAATTGTGTACTGTAGATACTTTTCATGAGGTGAAGAGCAAACGAGAGAAGAAAAAAGAGGTGCGTTTTATGTCGGAAGTCTGCATATTGTTTCTGCTGCTCAAAGTTGATTCTGTGTTTGTGAATTCTGGCTTTTCATCTATGAGTGTGTGTTTGCCTGCTATTATTGTATATGTTGTATGATGCTTTTACCATGTTATGCGTGTAGGCTTATAAATTAGTCGTATGCTAGTTTTGATAAGCGGATTTGAAGGGTTAGTTTAACTTACCCAGTTGCTTCTGCTAACCGCTGCCATCCTGTTTTGCACTTATTTCAGAGTAAGGACCCAGCTGATTACAGGCCTAGTGGGACAAATAACACGTCGAATCGTGGTGGTGCTAGGACTGGCACAGATCGCCATGGTGGACGTAGTGGCACAAACCAGTTCAGCAGTAGTGGTAAGCCAATGATGCCCTTTTTCTTTCTTACTAGTCTTTGGACCAATATGTTTTTTTGTTAAATCATTGCTCTGGAGTCTGGAGTTTGTATTATTTATCTTAAGCTGGTTTTCTTGTTATGGCTTACATTTTCTGTGCTATTTTTGGATATTAGATGCTGGTCTGCTGGGAAAACCTGTATACAAGAAGGGAAATGGAACTCCTGCTTATGGAGGCTCTGCACCCGGTTTGTTGGGGAATAATGGGAACAGGCAACTACCATCCTACAGGTAGCTTTTCCTTCATACTTCCTATAAACAGAAACAGCTAGTTGCCTAGTTATGCGGGTATTACTGCTTTAGCTGAGGTGGAGTTCCAGTTCCCACTTACAACATTTAACTTATGTTTAAAATTGTTGCAGTGATTCTGTGACTACTGAAAATAAAACATCTGCATTAGGAATGGGTGATGCAGTATCATCGTCATCACAACAGGGTGGATTGCAATCTCCATGGGTGCGGAATGCTGGTCAACTTTCAATGGCTGACATTGTTAAGATGGGTAGACCACAGACCAAGGTGCCTATGCATAACTCTTCTCTCCACAGTGGTCATCATCAAAATGCTGTGGCCCCTCCAGCACCATTGGATTATAATTCCCAATCATTTCAAGGCCATGCTTCCAAGATTTCAGAGACAAATACTGATCAAGGCTATGCTAGCGTACCACAGGATGATGAATGGCCTCGTATGGAGAACCAACAAGATATTAGTGTATCTACTGCTGTTGATCCACAAGTAAATTCAGAATATGATGGTGAAGCTAATTGGCACCAGAGGACTCACCTAGAAGAACATGTAGCTGATGATGGTTCTGTTGAGAATGCAGACAATACTGAATCTGCTTCTATTTCTGCTAAAAGTACGTCAGAAGATAACACAGGAGGTATATCTGTTTTTCGATGTAATTGTTGCTTGTACAAGGACACACCAAGACACTTATAATTGTTTGTTAGACTTGGTTCATGAAGCGAATCACTCCTAATACAAGAGTCTTAGTTGTTTTTTAAATGTATATTAGAGATGCGCTGATGTCCATACTCTAGCCATAATTATTAAATTTCTTTCTTTCAGCCGAAGATGGTATTTCATCAGTAACTGCAAACATGGGGCAGCTAAATTTACAGAGAGACAACAGTGCAACGGAACCAGATGAGGACAATCCTTCTTTAGTAATTCCAGATCACCTGCAGCTCCATACTCCAGAATGCTTGAATCTGAGCTTAGGAAGTTTTGGGCCTGCGAACAATGCTTCCCTTTCGGGACCTGCCTCATATGCATCTGGGCCCTTCAAAAGTAACTTGGACGATGCATCTGCACCGGCAGATGTTTCAGCCATTGGATCCTTAGAAACTAGGTATGTTTCTTATATGACGGTCTACGTTGTTTCGAACTGCAATATTCTAGCCATTCATAGTTTCTTGTGGATATTTTTCCTCCCAGAAATCCAGAGTATTACAGGGATGAGCATCTTGCTACTACCTCAGGTGAAAATTTAGTTCATGGAAATGGTGTGAATGTTGAAACATATGAACAAGCATCTGTTTCCCAAGAGGCTTTAAAACCTCAACCCCCTGAAGCTGCTCAGGAGAATCAATATTCATTTCCTTCATCCTCGCATGGATTTAATTATGAAACCGCACAACAACCAGAGGTCCCATTCCCTCAACCGCAGACAAGCTTGCCGATGCAAAACCTAGGTCCCTTCTCTAATGTAATGGTAATACTTGTTATATGTTGGTTATGTAGATTGAATTGATTTGATGTCTGGATATTATTTTAGAACTCCAATGAACTAGAGTAGGTTTTAAAATGGTTGACAAAAAATTTGTAGTGTTTAAACTTGGATGGCCAATACTGTGCCTTTGTCCACTCCTTGGAGAATATATCAACCCTGTAATCTTGCAAACCTTTCGTTGAGAGTAGAGCATTGGATCGAATTGTATAAATAATTTTCAATATCAATGGATCAGTTATACATTAAAATATGATCTTGACATCTTGTACCAACAGATAGCAGTAGAGGAAGGCCAAAAAAAAAAAAAAAAACTGTAAGATACACCAATTTAATACCTAGAATCTAAATAACTTATTCTGAAGAAAAACAGAAACGCCATTTGATCTATATAGCAACTCCCAGATAGTGTGGGAAGTCTTGTTATTGTAATTTTGTGTTCGTTGATGGGATTGTGAATCTGTGTAAAGTTATCCAGTGGTTCTGCTTTCCAGCTCTAAAGTTCTTTTTGATATTATAGCAGGCGTATACAAATTCTTTGCCCAGTTCTCTGTTGGCTTCAACAGTTCAAACTGCAAGGGAGGATAGTCCATACTCACCTTTCCCTTCAGCAACACAATCAATGCATGCAAAATATGGCAACATCACTTCTTCAATTGGCGGTCCTTCCTTATCAATGTCAGAGGTGAACCTTCTATTCTTCCTAATTTAAGTTTCTTCGTATACAAGCTGGGAGATGATTTGTATGAATGAAACATAGTAATATGGCTTATAGAGTATAAAGTTTTATATCAGCAACCTTTAAAATGCGTGGTGAAAGTGAAACTAAGCATTCTGGCTTATGATATATTTAAAAATAAAATCAAACCGATCCAATCCAAACCGCAACAAATTATATACTTTGGATGGATTGATTTTTCTTCAAAACCAATCCAAACTGCGCTGCGTACACCCGCTAATATTCAATTGCTGCAGAACTATTCCATTACATTTAACATTAACCACATATTCGAAGGTATGTTATACCATAAATTTCACATGTCCACAGCTATTACAACATCAGTTATTTGTACATTGGTTAAAGTTGACACATCTTATGGTCATGGCCTTGTGGGTGTATTCTGCATTGTTATAGATTTGTTTTTATGATTTCTGAGATCCTGAAGTTATTGTTCTGGGAAAGATGGAAACTGAAATCTGGTTTTCGATAATTTTCCCGTCAATGTGCAGGCTCTAAGATCAGGTGGCATTTCTGCACCTCAACCCAATCCACAGACGCTGCCTGGTGGCAATGTTGCTACCGGACCTGGGCTCCCTCAACATGTGGCTGTGCATCCGTATTCTCAACCTTCTCTTCCGATGGGACATTTTGCTAATATGATTAGCTATCCTATCTTGCCTCAGAGCTATACGTATATGCCATCGGCTTTTCAGCAGGGCTTTGCTGGAAATAGCACATACCCCCAGTCTCTGGCAGCATTGCTTCCTCAATATAAAAATGGTGTTTCTGTCAGTATGACTCAGTCTACTGCTATTCCACCTGGATATGGGTTTGGAAGTTCAACAAACGTTCCTGGAGGAAATTTTCCTTTGAACCCCCCTACTGCTCCTACTGGAACAACCATTGGATATGATGATGTTATAAATTCCCAGTTTAAGGACAACAGTCATATGATGTCACTACAACAGGTACAGTCGGCTCTCAAATAAAACATGTTAATAAAATGAAATTCTGTTAACTTGCATTTGAAGGCTGTTTACACATGACAATATAGATGATGTGACACGTGGTTCATTTTGTGTCACTTTTTTTCTGGTGAAGCTGAACTGGTTGTTTCTCTTTTATTTATTTATTTATTTTTATCTGCCAGAATGAGAACTCTGTAATGTGGCCTCATGGACCTGGATCACGATCAGTGTCTGCACTTCCTCCCAGCATGTATTTCAACTTGCCGGAACAGAATCAACAAGGTGGATTTCGGCAAAGACAGCAGCAGCCTTCACAGAATTTTGGATCCCTTGGATACCCTAATTTCTACCAGTCTCAGGCTGGCGTTTCTTTGGAACCTCAGCAGCAGCAGCATCAGCATCCTAGGGAAGCAAACTTGGGTGGTTCACAAAACCAACCAGCTAAGCAGTCCCAGCAGTTATGGCAAAACAGCTACTAATCCTAATCACTACCCAGTTTTTCAGGGTTCTGATGTGAGTTTGTAAGTGACGAATTAGAGGCATTTCCACGGTCTATACGGCCAAATGTGTTACTGTTTGGTCTGAAGGGACCATGATTGGCTGCTGCCCGCTGCCACGAGGGTGTATTTTACATAAATTATGTTTGTCATGTTTAACGTAGGTACTAAGTGTGCTAATTTGGTTTATTTGGTACATCTTTTCTATTTAGTATCATGGTTATAGTTAAAAAAATCTTTTGTTCCTATCTACAGCTCGCTGTTCCTTTGCACGCGTTATTTTGTTCATGCTGCGGAAATACTTTCAACATGCGAGCACAAAGCTTTAAACGTTATTTAGATCGGAATCGGATCAATCGACATTTTACAATGTTTAATTATTTTTAGCCAAGACAAGGCATGATGTGTAGTAAATGTAAATCCTTTTCTCCCCCTTCCGTTTGTTCCTTTACTTGGATCGGGAAAAAGATTTTGAAGGAATGTTGGTGTATTAGATTTGGGATCTATAGCAAAAAAATGTACAAATGAGGCAAAGTGAGAGCGACTTCACTCTCTTCCAGTCAAGCAAACAATTCGGGTGTGAACAATAATTTACACCCATCATTAGGTTTCTAGATTGGAAATTTTGAAAATAGAATCAAGCAATTTCCACATTTCTTGTGCTTGCGGATGAGAATGATCTCCTGCAAGAAATTCTTCAACTTCGTTATTAACCTCTATTGTGCTGCAACCGGGTTTCTTTTGCATCCCTGCTTCCGAAATCCTACTTCTAACTCTGTTTGCCTCTGCATCACACCCAGCTTCTCTGTATATATTGTATGTAAGAACATGAGTACCGCAGTCGGCTACACCGATATCAAGCAGCTTCTTCCATACTCGATTTCCAACATCAAGATTCTTATGAATTCTACATGCATTCAGAAGTGCACCCCAGACATTGGCATCACCAGTAGCAAGTCCACCCATCTTCTCCTCCACGAATTTCTCGGCTTCCTCCACCATACCAGCTCTGGACAAAAGGTCAATCATGCATGCATAATGCTCCAACTGTGGCGCGACGCCATAAATGCTACTCATTTCATCAAACAATTGAAGGCCTTCCTGAACCATCTTTGCATGAGTACAAGCAGTAAGGACAGCCACGAATGTGGTCTCGGTCGGCTTAGTTCCACAAGCAACCATTTGGCGAAACAACTCTAAAGACTTCCTTGCATCACCATTCAAGGCAACACCAGAAATCATAGCATTCCATGCTCCAGCATCTTTGGATGCAATCCGATCAAAAACTGATAAAGCAGCTTCCACACATCCACATTTAGAGTACATATCCACCAGAGCCGTAGCCAGAATTGAATTAGACTCAAGCTTGGATCCCACGGCATAGGCATGCACCCAAATTCCCTGCGTGAGCGCACCGAGATGCGCACACGCAGTAAGAACAGTAACGAGTATCGACTCGTTCGGCCTTATGCCTTCATTTTGCATGTCTCCAAACAAAGCCAGCACTTCCCTGAAGTCACTAACCCGCGAATAAGTCGCCATGATGGCGCTCCACGATATAACATTTCTCTCAGGCATTTCATCGAACAGCTTTCTTGCATTCTCACAGTTTCCAGTTTTGCCGTAGCCATCGATCATGGCCGTCCAAACCACCACATCTTTCGTCATTGCTCTATCGAACAACACCCTTGCCGTGTCCACGTGGCATAAAGCGGAGTAAAACTCGATAAGCCCACTGAGGACAAAGGGATCTTCACAGTACCCGAAGTGAACGACATGGCCATGCACCAAACGACCAACAACAGCATCATTGCGTGCGATGCAAGCCTTGATGAGAGGCGGGAAGGTGTAGTTGTTAACGGCAATGGCGTTTCGAAGCATGGAGACGTAGCAGGAGATTGCGGAGAGGGGTGAATGGGCTTGTTGAAGGTAGGCTCTGATCATGGTGTTGTACATGAAGGTATTGCGGTGAACGAGGTGGAGCGTGGAGAAGATGGAGTGGGCGTAGGAGAAGTGGTTGGAGGAGGCTGCGGCGGAGAGGAGAGGGGCGATGGCGAAGGGCGTGTGTTTCACGCGGCATCGGAGAATGTGGGCGTGAAGTTGCTTCAGTTGGGTGAGGGTGTTGCATTTTTTGGCGAGGGTTGTGAGGAAGCCGTTCTTCACGTTGGTATTCTCTATCATATCAGTATATCACGACACCTCTATCAAACACACAAATCCTTATCTACTCAAACAAAATTAAGAGTAGTGTTAGAATTTTGAAATTTTCAACCAAGTGCTTTTTAATTAAAAGCTAAAAATTTATATACCAAGCATACAAAATCGAAATAATACTTAATTTTGGTCATTAAATTTATAGGCGAGTTTGAATTTAATTCTAAAATTTTAATGATTTTCATTTAATTACATAACTCATGTTAATATCTAAACAATAATATTAAAGAAATGCTGACATGAAAAATTAGATATTCCGTTAGATTCTATAAAATGTCATCATTTTAATTTTGACACTCAAATAATTTAAATATCTTAAATGGTATTTACTAAAAAAAAAATTAAAAATAAGTGATAGGACATTGTTTTTGAATTATTTGATAACCAAAACCAAAATCAAAACTAAAATCACATCATTTTGGCATTAATTGTTCAGGTCAGTTTTTATGTTTATTAACGTTTGTATGTTAGAAATTATCTTAGAAACTAATGTGATGTAATTCACAACTATAAATTTTGAGAATTAAATAAAAATAATTAAAAATTTAAGATTATAAATTTAAAGACCGAATTAAATATTAATTTTATAAAAATAATATTTTGAGTAAAATAGTCTATAACAGTATAAATACAATTTTATCATTTTATTTAAAATAAAATATTGATAAATAAAATTAAAAAATATAATAAATTTTTTATTCATAAATATATATATATATATATATTAAAATTAATTATTATATATTTATATATAAATATATTATTTAAATTTTTTAATATATATTTTATATTGTAATATGTATTTATATTAATAATTAATTTTAATAGTTAATTTTTGTGTATATCTAAATTCGTTATTCTTTATTAGTCACGTCTCTTTTATTATAGACGTGTACAAAAAAATTTAAATCTTCTAAAATTAAAAAATAGGTGATCTCAATATGTAAAACAAAAGAATCTTACCATTAAATTAAAAAAATTATGATATAATGTTTGAAGAGCATATATTTTTTTTAGAACGGTTACACATTCAAATTTTATTGTCATTTAAGTTTAACTAAACAAGTTTAATACCAATAAAAATTATTCTCATTAAAAAAGCGTGTAACACGCGCCCAAAACACCAAAAAATCTTTAAATTAGATTTTTACTATTGCTCCAACTAACAACCAATTATATTATTTTCATTATAATTTCTTTGATCATTCTTGTTTCTCTGCTTGTTTTTTTAACATGGATTGTATGTTGCAATCATTTAAAAATTTCGGTTTATTTCTTTTTGAATTTAGGTTCATTCTGATTTTAAATCAATTTTTTTTGTATGAATTTTCAGAAGCAAAGAAATAGAGGAGATAAGTAAAAAAAAAGAAAAGAAACAGAAAAAAGAATGAAGAAAAAAAAATTACAGTCCTGGACAAAGAAAAGTTGCTTAGGCTGAAACACAACAAAATATTTGCGACTCGACAGACGTGCACTATGATTTATCACAGACGTAGGATTCAATTTTTTATATAATGTTCTTTTTCTTTCTATGCTAAAACTTTATGTAATTTCTTTGGTTTTACTGAATAATATTTATTTTTTTACTTAGGCGGTCAACTGTAAATTTGGGTAGTGAAAATGAACCTGTATTTCAAACACAGACAAGTTTAGAACGGTTTGTAAATGCACCGAGCAATACCATATAATTTATCTTAATATTTATTTACTACTTCTATTTTTAATTAGAATATCTTAGTTGATAATTTTAACTTCGTATCTTTTTTATTAGAAAAAATATCCCTAAAGACTTTTACAAGAAAAAAATGGCAGGAAAAAAAATAGAGTTTACACTTTACAACCTGCAACTATGTAAGTTGACATACTTACATTGCTCTATTAAATTTAGGTAATAATATATTTTTTTAATTATTGACACGAAATTTTATTTACTGAGAGTCATAGTTATCAGAATCGGACCGGACCGACTGGTTCGATCGAAAAATCGATGAACCGATGGTCTGTTTGGTTCGGTTAGGTGTTTGGACCAGACCTGCAATTGAACCGATCAACGGTGGTCAAATCCGTTGAAAACCGACCGGTTCGCACTCTAAACTGTACAAGACCCGCACGCTACCGGTCCATGCTAGGAGCGCCCGTCTGATATACTCCAAAAATGAGTGCAGGGTTCGAACATGGAGTAGCCAAAAGACACGCATCCCGTCTTGTCACTGCGCCAGCTTGCTTCTCAATATTATAGTTGACAAAAATTAAATTTATAATAAACTATGAATGAATTTTTATTTTTTTTACCCTTTTAAGCATGATTGACATGAATACCAAATAAGTAGCAACACATAGTATACAAATATATTGATATATTGATATTGATTGTGTTATCTTTTGTTTATTTATTTAAATTGAGAAAGTATTTTGTCTAGTAGCTAATTTATTATCTCTTTTTACACTACAAATTATATCTAGGAATTGATATTTGATTGTTATTAATATATTTTCGAAAATATGTATTTAATTTTTAATTTTATTTCTATAATTTTATATTTTTATTTAATTATGACCGGGTCAACCGAGTAAATCAATGACTCACCAGTTGAACCAGTAACCCAGTGACCCAATCGTATGACCAGGTCAATTACCGGTTCGGTTCTGATAACTATGCTATGAGTAGCCCAATAGCTGATCGTATAGAACAAATCCTAGTAGTTCAACAATAAAGTCAGTCTCAACCTCTAGATATGTGAGTTTTTCAATTTACTTTTCTATTCTAATCAATGTGCAGATTTCATTAATGCAGGTTTACAATTTACTTTACTGCATGTTAACTCCTTTTTTTGTTTACCTTCATTAGAGTTCTTAACTTCTTATTGCAATTGCTCTTCCAAGTTCTCTTGAGGAAGAATTAAAACAAGTAAAAATCTTTACCTCTATCCCTTCACAACTCAAACAGAAGAAGCTTCTGTTAATAAATAAGTTCTACTTAAAATACTTTTTTATTAGTTTTGATGCTATATAATAATAATTTTGGTTCATTTTGAAACACTTTACTGTGTAATCCAGTTGCCCTCCACAACTTCAACAGCAAGCATCCGCAAAAACTTTGGCAAGGGAATCAGAGAAAGAAGCTTCCGTTAATGAGTAAGTTATACTTAAAATGTTTTTTATTAATTTGATGCTATATCATAATAATTTCGGTTTATTTTAAAACACTTTACTGTGTAATCTAGTTTCCCTCCACAATCTCAACAGCAAGCCCCTGCAAAAACTTCGGCAAGGGAATAAGAGCAAGAAGCTCTTGTGAATGAGTAAGTTCTATTGAAAATCCTTTTTATTAGTTTTGATGTTATACCATAATGCTTTTTGATTATTTTTGTAAACTTTTCTCTGTCATCTTGCAGTCCTCCGCATCCTCAGCATTTGAAAGATGACTTTGGTGCACCTTCATTCTACATTGGCATAAGCCCACCGAGCTCTGCACCAATAATAACACAAATAGAAAGTTTCGTAGAGGTGGTGATGGATGCTGGGATGGCAGCAGCATTGCAATATGCAAAGGAAATAAATTCGGAGCCGAGTTTGAGCACCCTTGAAAAGTACAAGATTCTGGTAAAAGAAAAGAAAATAACAGAAGAGTTGAGGGAAAAATGTTATCAATGGATGACGCATGTCAAGACTAACAAAGATTGGCCAAGCAATGAGTTTGATACCAAATTTCTCTTGGACCACAAAGCTCATTTAGAGGGGAGTAGATGCCACTTCATGTCTCTAAGACCCACATAACATGTAAAAAATATGGTAAATTCTTCTACTATTACATTAACATTAATGATTTTCTTAAAAAGTCATATTCCCATATATCTAATAAATGTTGGTCCTATAGGTGGTCTTCGCATTGTGTATGCTTCTCAACAACAAAAAATATCACAAATTTGATGATGAAATATATTGCGTCCCAACAGATATTGTGGTAAGCTATCATTAAAGTTTATCATTAATTTTGGTTCATTTTGATTATGTATGATATGATACAAGAAACATATTTTGGTACATTTTGCAGAATTCGATGTTGTCAAAGCATAAGCACAAGTACATTGATCCAAACACTAAGAAGACCTTTCAGATCAATGAATTTATGGATTACCTACCTTTTCAGGACAAAAAAAAGTATCCTATCTATTTGTAAGTTATGATTTCTAAAACTTCTTAAATAATTCTGTCATTTAGTATCATTTAGACAGAAATATTCTATTATTTGCCCAAACTTTAGCTGTTTGCACCAATTTGCCATGGAGGTCATTGGTGGTTGTGGATTGCTGATGTTCAGAAGAAGGTCTTTCATGTGCTTGACTCTATCAAAAAAGAAAATGTGTCTGATGAAAGAAGAGTTTTGAATAAATATTTTGAAAGTTATTTACATAATACATATTTTTGTTTTTCTTATGAAATCTCTTATTTCTAATGCTTCTTCTCTAATTAAATCATATCAATCACTTTTTATGCCTGATTAAGCATTGTTTGTGTGCTTGTTTTCGTGCAATTATTACTGAATTGAAGTGCACTTTTTTTTATTTGCTGGTTTTGTTGTGCTTCTTATATTTAGATTTCTATCATTTTTAGAGCTTGATAGTATTCCAAATGAGGGTTTATGCTGGGCAAAACCTTTGGTGGACAACGAAGAAGGCATTGATGCACCATATATTTCAATCAATAGTAAACAAATAGTATATCAATATTCTTATTATTCTTTGCTATAGTAGTGTTATTTAATATACTTTACCATGCTTTTCTATGTCTGTCCTATTAATCATATTTTATTTTCTTATTTCTTTATTAATTGGGATTGCGGAATATACGTCATGAAATGGCTGAAAATAATCGATCCCGAAAAAGATTAAAAAGAAAAAATACAAATGTAGAAACTGGAAATATGTAAGTATTATTAAACATAATTGATCCTTTACTTCTAAATTAATACATATTAATAAATTTCTTTCAATTTTAGGAACAAGTTGATGCTTTCAGGTTAAATATGGTCTAACCATTCTCTTGGCCAAGATAAATAAATTGAGAGATAAAGTCATTGAGAAATCTGAAGGCATATGAATCTCAAAACCATCAGTTGTCCTCTTAAGTCCTTTTTATAGATTCTCATATGGGGATATAGAAAGTTAATAGATTCAATCTTCTAAATTGTAATGAATTTCTATTGATATTTTTTAACACTATTTTGTAAGAAATTGTAAAGATGCAAACACTTTTTTCACTCTTTGTGTGTGTGTGTATATATATATATATATATATATATATATATATAAATGTTATCAGATACCTTCCCCTTGGGCAGGCTCTGATACCACTTGTAAAGGTTGAGCTTGTAGGGGTTGTAAAGGTTGAGCTTGTAGGGGTTGATCTTGGAGTGGTAAAGAAGCATCTTGTAAAGGTTGAGGGTCAGGTTGTATCGCTCGGATATTTATTACTTGTATTTGTGATTGTATAGCATGTAGACGTATCATACTTTGGACATGAAAATAATGCATCCTTCTAACATGATGAATACGTTTATTTTTAATGTTTTCTCTAAGGGTTTTTATCGATTTTATGGTTTTGGTTTGTTGTAGTAACTTTATAGTTCTAATAATCCTTTTGTTTATCTTCTTTATTTCTACGTTTAATTCTGAAGATTCATTTATTAATTCTCTTATTTTTCTTCTTATTGCCATGACTCTTGTTTTCATTCTTCTTCTAACAAGCTTTAAAGAAGTTAGCCTTTTTTGAAACTCTTTCATGTTATAAGAATAGAAATAATAACTAAGAGAATAAAGAAATTATAAGAAAAGAAAGCATAAGATAGTAAGCTTACAGAGATGAACTTGTACTATTATTGCTTGCAATGTTGATACAAACTTGATAATGATTACAAATATTGGGAGAATATATGAAGTAAGAAGATTTTAGAGTAGAGAGAATCCTTGAGCTTTCAAGTATGTGATGTTCATGAATGAAGGAGGCCTTTGGTATTTATAGACCCCAAGTGATCACTGTTTGGGTACTATTTGCCGACAGTACTGTTTGCTTTTACTATTTGCCGACATTTACTGTTTTGCCGACATTTACTGTTTGCTTTTACTGTTTGCCGACATTTACTGTTTTACTTTTACTTTTTATTTTTACCTTTTTTTTTTTTTTTTTTTTTTTTTTTTTTTTTTTTTTTTTTTTTTTTTTTTTTTTTTTTACAGAGATCATTTTTCTTTTATGATTGGGCTTTTACATGGATTTTATATAGTTCTTACTACATTTCAAATGGATCTTGAGAATCTTGATAATAGTGGGCTGGGCTGGACTGTACCTCTTCGTCTTCTCCAAGAGGTACTGTTTGTATTGCTTGCAAAGAGCTTTGGATATCTTCTTCCGAGGTTGCCGCTGCTAGGGCTGCCATAATTTGTCGCTTCTGTGCTAAGAATTGAGTTTCTTTCTTATATGCTATTTGTTCATTGGTGGCGCTTGAGGCTGTTGTTGCTGGACGCTTTTGTGATGTTGATAACCATTGATCAATAGCTCTTTTACTCAGCAGATTTATATCATATTTATTCCACCATTTTATTTTTATTATTCTTACCAAATATTGTATGCTTGAACATTCTTCATATGCTGCTGAATCATATTCCCAGGTCATAATCCAGCTTATTCCCATGGCTGCTATAAATGAAATGAATTTATACTCTTGTAAGAATGATGACTTGCTTTTAAAATATTCATACGCCATGCTGGCTTCTTTTGGGAAGAAGGCTTCTATTGGTCCAAAATTCTGGAACCAGGATTGGAACCATTTGGGAAATTGTAATGAGATCCCTTTTCTGAACCATATGAACCAAGAATGGGGACTTGGTGATAGGAATAAAATATGGTTCCATGCTTCTTGGTAATCATAATAGGTATAGTTTTGAGGTTCGAATTTTAGAGAGAAGCTTTTAGACTGATATGGGGGTATTTCCCATTCTTGTAGAGATAATATTTTCATGATTTTTATTTTTGAATAAACAGGCTGTTTTGTATTGGAGTCTCTATAATGTGTTAATTCAATAGATCCAGTGTCTACTAATATGAATTCATAGAATTTTTGGGTTTTTTGTGGGTTAATAGGAATGTAATGAAAGGTATTTGGGAAAATAGTCTTGTATAGGGTTTTTCTATCTTTTTTGAACCATTCCTTTTCAATGGTTAATATTTTAATAGGATTGGGCTTTTCATAGTAAGGAAACTGTTCTTTCAAGGGTTGAGTATTATAGAGATCTGATGGTTGTAATAATGTGAATTTGTTATTAGTAGTAATTAAAGAGCTCTTAGAAGGTACTGATGATGATGATGATGCTTTTACAACCTGTGACATAGTCATAGGTCTTAATGATAATTGTTTTGCTGGTACAGGGGTAATAGGTAATTTTGCTTCTTTTATTTGGTCAAAAGGTTGACCATAATCTTCACTGGAGGCTGGTTTTTGTTCCATCTTTTCCCTGCAAAAATTCTCTAGTAAGAAAGTCAGGGAGTGAATTTAGTTCTCCTTTTATATGTTCAATAGTAAAATCGAAACATGATAGAATAGCTTGCCATCTTGCAAATATTTGTTTTGAAACCAGATTTTTGACATCATTTTTTAAAACATTTGGAGCTGCTTTACAATCAGTTCTGATTAAGAATGTTTTGTTAAATAAATCTTCTTGAAATTTTGAAACACATAATACTATGGCAAGTATTTCTTTTTTGACTGTTGGGTAATTCTTTTGAGCCTGATTCCAAATTCCCGAGTGATACTTTACTATTTGCTCTTTTGAACTATTAGGAGGTATTTGTTTAAGAATTCCTCCATATCCTAATTCTGATGCATCTGTTTCTACAATTAATTTAGCCGATGGATCTAGTATACTTATACAAGGTATTTCTTTTATTGCATTTTTTATTTTTATTATTATAGAAGTCATTTCCTTTGTCCATGGAGGTGGATTTTTCCTTAATCTTTTATAAAGAGGCTCGCATGTGACTCTTATTCCAGGTAGGAATTCTGCTACATAATTTAAACATCCCAAAAACCTTTGGAGTTGTTTTTTGTCAGTTATTTCATTTGGAAATTTGTTTGCAAATTCTATAGCTCTTTTAATAGGTACTATGGTTCCTTGATAAATTTCATATCCTAAAAATCTTACTCTAGTTGTAAAAATTTTCATTTTCTTTTCTGATAAAACTAATCCTTGTTCTTTTATAATATCCATAAATTTTTCTAGATGATGTATATGTTGCTTTATTCCTTTTGAATATACTAATACGTCATCAAGATATACTATGGTAAATTCTATATGCGGGTAAAATATATTATTCATTATTTCTTGGAATTCGCTTGGAGCATTTTTTAATCCTTGAGGCATTACATTCCATTCATAATGTCCAAAGGGTACTATAAAAGCTGTTTTATATCTATCTTCCTCTTTTACAGCGATTTGATAATATCCTGATTTTAAATCAAATTTTGAAAAGATATTTGCTTTATTTAATCTTTTAATTAAATCACTTTTGTTTGGTAAGGGATATCTAATCCATTTTAATACCTTGTTTAGAGGTTTATAATTGATAACTAATCTTGGAGCACCTCTTTCTATTTCAGATGCTTTCATCACATAAAAGCCGGTACAGCTCCAGGGTGATTTTGAAGGTCTTATTAGTCCCTTATCCAGATATTCTTGTATTTCTTTTTTACAATATTCTAGATACTCTTTGTTCATATGTATTGGTTTTGCTTTTGTTGGTATATCTTTTTCATTAAACCCATCTTCATATGGTAAAGATATTTCATGTAATTTTCTATGCTGAAAAGCTGTGGGGTTTAGACTACATAATTCTTTCTTAATTTTTTCTTCAATTGCTTTTATTTTATCTTGTATTTCTGGAGTTTGTAACTGTTCTTCTATTCTTTTATGTGTAACTTCTTGGTTTAAATAATTAATTTGTCTTGTCTTTCTTTCTATAATATTAATTTGGAGTGGTAGATTTAGAATTTCCTCTTGGCTTAAACAATTAACTTGTTTTGTTTCTGTTTCCATAACTCTAATTTGTGTAGATAGGTGTTGTAACATATTGAGCTCATGATGTTTTGGTCTCGTGAGAAATTCGAAATGAACAGGATGATTGGGAATTCGTGTACATGTTATTCCATCGATATCGACATTAAAGGGGTATAATAATAAAGTAAAAGGATTTCCTAATATAACTTGATGAGATATATTTCTTGCCAGAAAAAATGTAGTGGCAAAACATACTCTATTTTTACAAATTTTTGCTTTAGATAATTTATAGTCTATAGTCATCGTATCATTTTCAGCCATTAGGACTCTTTCTGTAGTTTTTTCGTAATATTTTGTAGGTATTAGTCCTTCTTGTATACAATTAACATCAGCTCCTGAATCTACCATAGCTATAAAATCAAATTTTTCTTCTCCTACTATTAAGGTTATCGTAGTAAACCATTTTTGTCTTACTAATAAAGTTAGTACATTTATGTAATTTTCTGTACCTAAGTTAATATAATTCTCGGGAATTGTTATGTTACTAATTTCCTCTGGTTTTTTATCATTATTTTGTAAAGTTTGTTCTTGGATTTTTATTATATTTTCTCCTTCTATTTTTAGTAATCTATAATCCATATTGATATTCTGTTGTTTTAATTCTGAAACTTCTCTTTTTAACTTTTTTATTTCCTCTTTGAGAGAATTAAGGGAAACTTTTTCCTGCGGATTTTTAAAACGATCATAAATTTCTTTTATTTCTGTTGGTCTTATTTCCTGCTTACTTTCTTCTTCTTTTTTAACTAATTCAGCTAATTGTTTTATGAAATCATCTCTTAATGGAGTATCTTCTAACCTGTCTATTATTTTGACTAGTGTAGAGGTTTGTTCCCTAGTTAAAACATTTACAGTTTTTTCACAATTTCTACAGTTACATAATCCTATTCCTAAACAATTATTTTGTTCTTCTTTCCCACTATCTCCTTCTGAGCTTTCTTCTTCTGTCATAAGGTCTAATTGTTGTATAAAATAGTCTTCAGTTTCAGAAGAATCTTCATAAATCGATTCTTCTTCTGATTCTGAATTGATTAATATTGCTGTTAAAGCATGTTTAATCTCTTTATTTTCTATTTTATTTATTTTTTGTTCTGTCGTACATTTATTAGCATAATGCCCTTGTTTTTTACATTTCCAACATGTCACTTGTTTTTTCTTATTAGAAGTTTTAGGTTTTCCTTTAGGAGTTTTATGGAATTTTTTATAATATTTCTGTTCATAATAAAGGGGTTTGTCTATATTATATTTAGGTTTTTTATAAAATTTTTTCTTTTTAATTTTATGCTGTCCACTAGGTGCTTTTTCAGGAGTTATTCCATATTGATAGCAAAAAGTGCCAAGCTCTCTTTTTCCCGTGATACTTTCTTGTTTTATTTTCTGTTGTATCTTGGTATCTGTGCATATTTCTATACCTGTTTGTACTATTATATTATGCAATTGTCCAAAAGTTAATGATTCATAAGGAATCTGGGTCCCGAACTGTATTTGTAGTTTTTGTAAAACTTTTTCAGAAAATAATTTTGGTAAGGCTGCTACGAATCTTTCTTTCCAAAAAGGTGCATGCGCATCATCTCTCATCATAACTTTTGACATAAAGACATCTTTATACCATCTATAATCAGACATAGTTGGACATCTTAAATTCATTAGTTGAGTTCCTATTCTATCTTTAAAAGTACTCGGATCTCCTACAAAGTTCTTAATAATGGTATATATTAAAGTGGATGTAGCATCTGGTGATTGATCTTCTTGTTTAACACTATTAATAATTAATTCTTTTTCTTGGATGCTGAGAAAATTATCCCACCAACCTTTTAATTGTCCTGTAAATCCTTGAGTTATCATAATTGCTGCTTCTTTATCGGAAGCTTTTCTCATTTTATAGGCAGTTGCAGCCATAGTCATGTTACACATTTGGTCTAAAATGGTTTGCTCACTTAATCCATCTATATTCCATTCTACTAAGTCTGATCCTGTGAAGCTATTTTGCACTAACTGTGTTCTTTCTTCTAGGCCTACATCTACTGGTGATGGTCTAGAGTAATAATTTCTTGTTTTAGGATAATCTTTTTTATGGGATATTTTATTTAATTCTAATTCTTCTTCTTTTTGCAAAGTATTAACTGTTAATTTTCCTAGACTAATACTTCTAAGTTTTTCTTTTAGTTCTTCAACTTCTGCTTCTACCTTAGATTTTAAACTAATATTATCTAAACTTTGTAACTTATATATAGGTTTTTCTATAGGTTTTTCTACCTTAGTGATTTTTTCCAGATTTTCCATTCTTCCTAATTGATTTTTCATTATATCTAACATGGTATTAGTAAAATTTAATTGTTGATGTAGTTTCTTAATATCTCTTTTTTCTATATTTCCTTCTGCATTGCTATCTTTATAAGGTGTGGCTTCAACTTCTAAGTCTTTTCCAATAGGTATTTTGATAGTTTCTTTAGGAGGGTATTCAGATTCTATTATTGATCCTGAGCTTGTTTTCCAAACAACAGTCGGTTTTGTTAAAGGACATAATTTCTTATCGGGTTTAGAGTAATAATTAACATACCAATCAAAGAAGTATAAACTAATTCTATTTTCTTTCATAAAATCATAGAACAGTTCTCTTAGTCTAATAACTTCATTTTCTGAATGATTAGTAAAATACCAATCTCTTAGTGGTTTATTATAATCAGCATTAAAATCTTGTTTTATCCATTCTTTATCAATTTCAAATGGTTCTTTCAATTTATCTTCTTCTAAGATTGTAATAATTTTATTACTACTTGTTCCTGGTTTACAATATTCTAACATATGAATTTCATAATTTTTTCCTTCCCAGAAGTTTCTCTTTTTATATACTTTATCTTTATCTATTATAGGTATATTCCAATTATGAAAACTTTCTTCTAGCTTAGCTATTTCTAATTCATTTTTAGTTCCAGAGGTGGATGCTTCATCATTATCTGTTTTTATTACTAAAGAATTATTTTTCCCTAGATTTAAACTACTCATCGTTCTCAACAAACTAGCCATTTTATGGTTAGAACTTTGTGAGCTACGGGACCACCCTCAGTAACCAACGGATTCACTGCCTTAGTTAGGACTTACAACCGAGACTACGATCTGGGCTGACCAACGTATTAACAGTTCTCACTGCTACTTCAAAGTTTTAACTATAAAATTTTAGTTTATAGAACAAATTTGTAGTAAAAATCTGAAAAAATAATACTTTATAAATGTTATCAGATACCTTCCCCTTGGGCAGGCTCTGATACCACTTGTAAAGGTTGAGCTTGTAGGGGTTGTAAAGGTTGAGCTTGTAGGGGTTGATCTTGGAGTGGTAAAGAAGCATCTTGTAAAGGTTGAGGGTCAGGTTGTATCGCTCGGATATTTATTACTTGTATTTGTGATTGTATAGCATGTAGACGTATCATACTTTGGACATGAAAATAATGCATCCTTCTAACATGATGAATACGTTTATTTTTAATGTTTTCTCTAAGGGTTTTTATCGATTTTATGGTTTTGGTTTGTTGTAGTAACTTTATAGTTCTAATAATCCTTTTGTTTATCTTCTTTATTTCTACGTTTAATTCTGAAGATTCATTTATTAATTCTCTTATTTTTCTTCTTATTGCCATGACTCTTGTTTTCATTCTTCTTCTAACAAGCTTTAAAGAAGTTAGCCTTTTTTGAAACTCTTTCATGTTATAAGAATAGAAATAATAACTAAGAGAATAAAGAAATTATAAGAAAAGAAAGCATAAGATAGTAAGCTTACAGAGATGAACTTGTACTATTATTGCTTGCAATGTTGATACAAACTTGATAATGATTACAAATATTGGGAGAATATATGAAGTAAGAAGATTTTAGAGTAGAGAGAATCCTTGAGCTTTCAAGTATGTGATGATCATGAATGAAGGAGGCCTTTGGTATTTATAGACCCCAAGTGATCACTGTTTGGGTACTATTTGCCGACAGTACTGTTTGCTTTTACTATTTGCCGACATTTACTGTTTTGCCGACATTTACTGTTTGCTTTTACTGTTTGCCGACATTTACTGTTTTACTTTTACTTTTTATTTTTACCTTTTTTTTTTTTTTTTTTTTTTTTTTTTTTTTTTTTTTTTTTTTTTTTTTTTACAGAGATCATTTTTCTTTTATGATTGGGCTTTTACATGGATTTTATATAGTTCTTACTACATTTCAAATGGATCTTGAGAATCTTGATAATAGTGGGCTGGGCTGGACTGTACCTCTTCGTCTTCTCCAAGAGGTACTGTTTGTATTGCTTGCAAAGAGCTTTGGATATCTTCTTCCGAGGTTGCCGCTGCTAGGGCTGCCATAATTTGTCGCTTCTGTGCTAAGAATTGAGTTTCTTTCTTATATGCTATTTGTTCATTGGTGGCGCTTGAGGCTGTTGTTGCTGGACGCTTTTGTGATGTTGATAACCATTGATCAATAGCTCTTTTACTCAGCAGATTTATATCATATTTATTCCACCATTTTATTTTTATTATTCTTACCAAATATTGTATGCTTGAACATTCTTCATATGCTGCTGAATCATATTCCCAGGTCATAATCCAGCTTATTCCCATGGCTGCTATAAATGAAATGAATTTATACTCTTGTAAGAATGATGACTTGCTTTTAAAATATTCATACGCCATGCTGGCTTCTTTTGGGAAGAAGGCTTCTATTGGTCCAAAATTCTGGAACCAGGATTGGAACCATTTGGGAAATTGTAATGAGATCCCTTTTCTGAACCATATGAACCAAGAATGGGGACTTGGTGATAGGAATAAAATATGGTTCCATGCTTCTTGGTAATCATAATAGGTATAGTTTTGAGGTTCGAATTTTAGAGAGAAGCTTTTAGACTGATATGGGGGTATTTCCCATTCTTGTAGAGATAATATTTTCATGATTTTTATTTTTGAATAAACAGGCTGTTTTGTATTGGAGTCTCTATAATGTGTTAATTCAATAGATCCAGTGTCTACTAATATGAATTCATAGAATTTTTGGGTTTTTTGTGGGTTAATAGGAATGTAATGAAAGGTATTTGGGAAAATAGTCTTGTATAGGGTTTTTCTATCTTTTTTGAACCATTCCTTTTCAATGGTTAATATTTTAATAGGATTGGGCTTTTCATAGTAAGGAAACTGTTCTTTCAAGGGTTGAGTATTATAGAGATCTGATGGTTGTAATAATGTGAATTTGTTATTAGTAGTAATTAAAGAGCTCTTAGAAGGTACTGATGATGATGATGATGCTTTTACAACCTGTGACATAGTCATAGGTCTTAATGATAATTGTTTTGCTGGTACAGGGGTAATAGGTAATTTTGCTTCTTTTATTTGGTCAAAAGGTTGACCATAATCTTCACTGGAGGCTGGTTTTTGTTCCATCTTTTCCCTGCAAAAATTCTCTAGTAAGAAAGTCAGGGAGTGAATTTAGTTCTCCTTTTATATGTTCAATAGTAAAATCGAAACATGATAGAATAGCTTGCCATCTTGCAAATATTTGTTTTGAAACCAGATTTTTGACATCATTTTTTAAAACATTTGGAGCTGCTTTACAATCAGTTCTGATTAAGAATGTTTTGTTAAATAAATCTTCTTGAAATTTTGAAACACATAATACTATGGCAAGTATTTCTTTTTTGACTGTTGGGTAATTCTTTTGAGCCTGATTCCAAATTCCCGAGTGATACTTTACTATTTGCTCTTTTGAACTATTAGGAGGTATTTGTTTAAGAATTCCTCCATATCCTAATTCTGATGCATCTGTTTCTACAATTAATTTAGCCGATGGATCTAGTATACTTATACAAGGTATTTCTTTTATTGCATTTTTTATTTTTATTATTATAGAAGTCATTTCCTTTGTCCATGGAGGTGGATTTTTCCTTAATCTTTTATAAAGAGGCTCGCATGTGACTCTTATTCCAGGTAGGAATTCTGCTACATAATTTAAACATCCCAAAAACCTTTGGAGTTGTTTTTTGTCAGTTATTTCATTTGGAAATTTGTTTGCAAATTCTATAGCTCTTTTAATAGGTACTATGGTTCCTTGATAAATTTCATATCCTAAAAATCTTACTCTAGTTGTAAAAATTTTCATTTTCTTTTCTGATAAAACTAATCCTTGTTCTTTTATAATATCCATAAATTTTTCTAGATGATGTATATGTTGCTTTATTCCTTTTGAATATACTAATACGTCATCAAGATATACTATGGTAAATTCTATATGCGGGTAAAATATATTATTCATTATTTCTTGGAATTCGCTTGGAGCATTTTTTAATCCTTGAGGCATTACATTCCATTCATAATGTCCAAAGGGTACTATAAAAGCTGTTTTATATCTATCTTCCTCTTTTACAGCGATTTGATAATATCCTGATTTTAAATCAAATTTTGAAAAGATATTTGCTTTATTTAATCTTTTAATTAAATCACTTTTGTTTGGTAAGGGATATCTAATCCATTTTAATACCTTGTTTAGAGGTTTATAATTGATAACTAATCTTGGAGCACCTCTTTCTATTTCAGATGCTTTCATCACATAAAAGCCGGTACAGCTCCAGGGTGATTTTGAAGGTCTTATTAGTCCCTTATCCAGATATTCTTGTATTTCTTTTTTACAATATTCTAGATACTCTTTGTTCATATGTATTGGTTTTGCTTTTGTTGGTATATCTTTTTCATTAAACCCATCTTCATATGGTAAAGATATTTCATGTAATTTTCTATGCTGAAAAGCTGTGGGGTTTAGACTACATAATTCTTTCTTAATTTTTTCTTCAATTGCTTTTATTTTATCTTGTATTTCTGGAGTTTGTAACTGTTCTTCTATTCTTTTATGTGTAACTTCTTGGTTTAAATAATTAATTTGTCTTGTCTTTCTTTCTATAATATTAATTTGGAGTGGTAGATTTAGAATTTCCTCTTGGCTTAAACAATTAACTTGT
Organism: Arachis ipaensis; assembly: GCF_059453495.1. Taxonomy (NCBI): domain Eukaryota; kingdom Viridiplantae; phylum Streptophyta; class Magnoliopsida; order Fabales; family Fabaceae; genus Arachis; species Arachis ipaensis. The sequence continues at coordinate 9,270,617 of NC_142439.1, read as the reverse complement.
TTTGTTTCTGTTTCCATAACTCTAATTTGTGTAGATAGGTGTTGTAACATATTGAGCTCATGATGTTTTGGTCTCGTGAGAAATTCGAAATGAACAGGATGATTGGGAATTCGTGTACATGTTATTCCATCGATATCGACATTAAAGGGGTATAATAATAAAGTAAAAGGATTTCCTAATATAACTTGATGAGATATATTTCTTGCCAGAAAAAATGTAGTGGCAAAACATACTCTATTTTTACAAATTTTTGCTTTAGATAATTTATAGTCTATAGTCATCGTATCATTTTCAGCCATTAGGACTCTTTCTGTAGTTTTTTCGTAATATTTTGTAGGTATTAGTCCTTCTTGTATACAATTAACATCAGCTCCTGAATCTACCATAGCTATAAAATCAAATTTTTCTTCTCCTACTATTAAGGTTATCGTAGTAAACCATTTTTGTCTTACTAATAAAGTTAGTACATTTATGTAATTTTCTGTACCTAAGTTAATATAATTCTCGGGAATTGTTATGTTACTAATTTCCTCTGGTTTTTTATCATTATTTTGTAAAGTTTGTTCTTGGATTTTTATTATATTTTCTCCTTCTATTTTTAGTAATCTATAATCCATATTGATATTCTGTTGTTTTAATTCTGAAACTTCTCTTTTTAACTTTTTTATTTCCTCTTTGAGAGAATTAAGGGAAACTTTTTCCTGCGGATTTTTAAAACGATCATAAATTTCTTTTATTTCTGTTGGTCTTATTTCCTGCTTACTTTCTTCTTCTTTTTTAACTAATTCAGCTAATTGTTTTATGAAATCATCTCTTAATGGAGTATCTTCTAACCTGTCTATTATTTTGACTAGTGTAGAGGTTTGTTCCCTAGTTAAAACATTTACAGTTTTTTCACAATTTCTACAGTTACATAATCCTATTCCTAAACAATTATTTTGTTCTTCTTTCCCACTATCTCCTTCTGAGCTTTCTTCTTCTGTCATAAGGTCTAATTGTTGTATAAAATAGTCTTCAGTTTCAGAAGAATCTTCATAAATCGATTCTTCTTCTGATTCTGAATTGATTAATATTGCTGTTAAAGCATGTTTAATCTCTTTATTTTCTATTTTATTTATTTTTTGTTCTGTCGTACATTTATTAGCATAATGCCCTTGTTTTTTACATTTCCAACATGTCACTTGTTTTTTCTTATTAGAAGTTTTAGGTTTTCCTTTAGGAGTTTTATGGAATTTTTTATAATATTTCTGTTCATAATAAAGGGGTTTGTCTATATTATATTTAGGTTTTTTATAAAATTTTCTCTTTTTAATTTTATGCTGTCCACTAGGTGCTTTTTCAGGAGTTATTCCATATTGATAGCAAAAAGTGCCAAGCTCTCTTTTTCCCGTGATACTTTCTTGTTTTATTTTCTGTTGTATCTTGGTATCTGTGCATATTTCTATACCTGTTTGTACTATTATATTATGCAATTGTCCAAAAGTTAATGATTCATAAGGAATCTGGGTCCCGAACTGTATTTGTAGTTTTTGTAAAACTTTTTCAGAAAATAATTTTGGTAAGGCTGCTACGAATCTTTCTTTCCAAAAAGGTGCATGCGCATCATCTCTCATCATAACTTTTGACATAAAGACATCTTTATACCATCTATAATCAGACATAGTTGGACATCTTAAATTCATTAGTTGAGTTCCTATTCTATCTTTAAAAGTACTCGGATCTCCTACAAAGTTCTTAATAATGGTATATATTAAAGTGGATGTAGCATCTGGTGATTGATCTTCTTGTTTAACACTATTAATAATTAATTCTTTTTCTTGGATGCTGAGAAAATTATCCCACCAACCTTTTAATTGTCCTGTAAATCCTTGAGTTATCATAATTGCTGCTTCTTTATCGGAAGCTTTTCTCATTTTATAGGCAGTTGCAGCCATAGTCATGTTACACATTTGGTCTAAAATGGTTTGCTCACTTAATCCATCTATATTCCATTCTACTAAGTCTGATCCTGTGAAGCTATTTTGCACTAACTGTGTTCTTTCTTCTAGGCCTACATCTACTGGTGATGGTCTAGAGTAATAATTTCTTGTTTTAGGATAATCTTTTTTATGGGATATTTTATTTAATTCTAATTCTTCTTCTTTTTGCAAAGTATTAACTGTTAATTTTCCTAGACTAATACTTCTAAGTTTTTCTTTTAGTTCTTCAACTTCTGCTTCTACCTTAGATTTTAAACTAATATTATCTAAACTTTGTAACTTATATATAGGTTTTTCTATAGGTTTTTCTACCTTAGTGATTTTTTCCAGATTTTCCATTCTTCCTAATTGATTTTTCATTATATCTAACATGGTATTAGTAAAATTTAATTGTTGATGTAGTTTCTTAATATCTCTTTTTTCTATATTTCCTTCTGCATTGCTATCTTTATAAGGTGTGGCTTCAACTTCTAAGTCTTTTCCAATAGGTATTTTGATAGTTTCTTTAGGAGGGTATTCAGATTCTATTATTGATCCTGAGCTTGTTTTCCAAACAACAGTCGGTTTTGTTAAAGGACATAATTTCTTATCGGGTTTAGAGTAATAATTAACATACCAATCAAAGAAGTATAAACTAATTCTATTTTCTTTCATAAAATCATAGAACAGTTCTCTTAGTCTAATAACTTCATTTTCTGAATGATTAGTAAAATACCAATCTCTTAGTGGTTTATTATAATCAGCATTAAAATCTTGTTTTATCCATTCTTTATCAATTTCAAATGGTTCTTCCTTAATAATTACTGATAAAACTTGTGATTCTCTTGGATCAAATTCTGAAGGTGATTTGTATACAGCAGTGGCTATATGTGGCCTTCTGTTGTCAATTCCTACAATATCATCCATATTTCCTATTGATGAGTTGTCTATGGAATTTCTATGACTAATAGTTTCAACATTATCAGGAATTCTTAATGATTGGGATCTATTCATTCTAATTCTAATATCTGGTCCTTCTCTTATTATTTCTCTTATTCTAGTGTTTTGTATTTGTGGTTCTTCAATACCATCAGGTATTACCCATTCTTCAGGCATTCTACTTTTTAATTCTTCATGTCTTAACCTTCTAGGGGTTTGTATATTAGATCTTTTAAGATTTGCATGCATAATTATCGTTTCTTCTTTTGAGGATTGTCTTAATGCTTTAAAATCATAATTAACCTTAGTAATTTTATAATATATTCTATAGATTATTTCGAATGGATCATATTTCTCATTTATAATTGTCTCATCAGATCTTACTTGTAATTTTAAGGCTTGCCATGTATATTCATTTTTTAAATTCATAGCATAATTTGGGTAACAATTAAAAAAAACCGGACCGTCATGACAGTTACTTTCTAATATTCCTATATTATTGACATTAAGAGATACCAGATTTCAAAATTTCAGTGATTCATTAATAGGAATATATATATATATATATATATATATATATATATGGATAAAGTACTAAATTGATCCCTTACGTTTGGGCGTAATCCTGTTTTGGTCCTTAAGGTTTAAAGTGTTCTATTTAAATCCAAAAAAGTTTCATTTAGTTTCAATGTAGTCCCACTGTGAGGTCAAAGTTAAATAATTAACGGAATATCCTACATGACAGTAGTACAAGAACAACGTCGATAATATGGAGAACAAGTACAAGATTCAGAGGTACAAAATCAACCGTGGATGTATCAATACATTTATTTATCATTTTTTTTACAATTTAAATAAAATATTTTCTATAGAACTAAAGAGAATGATAAATAAATATTTTCAATCAATACATTTGTAGAACCCTATATTTGAAAATCTTTTTTTAAATTCTTTTTTATTTATTTGTTAGAAATATCTGGGCTATATTGAGATCACATTAATTTAAATGAATCTAGGTCCACACTGAATAGATTGAATGTATTTATCAAACCTTAACAACGACAAAAACACTAATGAACCAGAATTTAGACACAAATGCATCGAAATGTATTCTAATAAACACCCAAACTATTTACCACAACACAATTGCAGAAATTAATTTGAAAAATCAAAATGTGAATATTCAGTAAAACATAATACAAATCAGAAATTAACCCTCATTTTCATCAAAGGGAAAAATATTATATGAGTAAAACATAAATGAATCGAAATTTAGACACAAATGAACCGAAATGTATTCTAATAAGCACCTAAATTGTTTACCACATCACAATTGTAGAAGCCAATTTGAAAAAACCAAAGAGTGACTATTCAATAAAACATAAAACAAATCAGAAATTAACCCTCATTTTCATCAAAAGGAAAACATTATATGAGTAAAACATAAATGAATCGAAATTTATCTTATTAAACACTAGAACTCCTATCATAGTGCCTCATATCCTCTCCAGGATAATTCATATCTTGTGCATGATAAAGGCTGGAGCTTGACTGAATGATTGATTCTCCATCTAAAAAGTTCAATTACAAAGAAGTAAATCATATATTAGCAAATGTACTAATATGCACAAACACATTTTTGCTTAATCAAAAGCAAATCAATGTTACCTCACTTAGAGCTGCCTTTCTCTTTTTCTTTGACGCATTTGCGATCTTTTTTTCCATATTCGATCACAATCTATTCTTGGGACGTCCTCTTGTTTTAACACGTGGGGGACTTTGAAGCTCGTTAACATCATTCAACATAGCATCTTCATGAGATAACGAAAATTTACTTTTACTTTTTGCTTGATATTCTTGCATTTCAGCCATGATATTATCAAAAGTGCGGTGCAAAATTCCAATCAACTCCTCAGATTCTGACAGAAATTCACAAATATTATGCAAGCGAAACACCAAATCATCAAATCTCTTGCTTTTTGCCTCTAATAAAGGCTCGTCTTGACTGCTCTTGATATGTGTATCTCCTCTTTACGTTCTTACTCCAGCGTTGCAATATATATTTCGATGCCACTTTATCTACTTGCTCAAAGCTTAAGGCATTCAAAGAATGACGACATAATATACCCCTTGACTCAAATAATAAGAACTGGCCTTTTACTTCGCATAATATCGCATCGTATGTAACAACAAACTTTGTGAATGTTGAGTTAGAAACCTATTCTACAACTTCATATGCCATAAAATCTAGAGCAGATTATGTTGATCTTGTGATGCAATTCACATTTTCTCTAAATTGTGTTTGAACTTTCGTGAACTTCTCATGAGTATACACATGCTGAAATTGAGCCTCTATTGATGATTTTGTTGCACACAGTATGATAGTATAAAAATCTGCAACATCAAATTCTCTCTCTCTTTGCTCTCTACTTCGTAGGCAATTATCATATTACTTCACAAATTGAATCAAGGAGCTATTGCGTATACTAAACTTATTAGAAAAAATATGCATACTCTCGCTCCTTTGTGTGCTTCTCATCCTAACCCAAAAATAGTGATCAAGATAAATTGAAATTCATAAATGATGATCTTCAAATAGCTCTGAAAAATGGGACATAATTAAAAAATCAGACACAAAATGAATTGAAAGTTATACCTGTTTTCACAAAAAAAAAAAATAACATTAATTAATTCGAATGAAATCACAGTTACCTGAAAGCCACTTATTGCCTCTATACCATACTTCATGAGAAAATCATTCCAATTTCTGTTAAATGCATCTTTTGTAAACGAGTTCTAAACAATATGACTCATCTCTTGTTCAATTTCTTCGTGTCTTTTGTAGCCATTTAATTTATGTGGAATCTTCTTCATAATATGTCAAATACACCATCTATGAATTATTGTTGACATACAGGTCTCAATAGCCCTTTGCATCGATGCACATTGATCGGTAAGATTTTTTTGTGCATTTCCTCCCATGCAATGAAGCCAACATTTAAATAACTATTTGAATGACTGAATATTCTTATTTTTCATCAAAGTATATCCAAGAAGTGTCACTGACCATGGTGATTCACACCAATAAACGAACCAAAAACCAAATTGTACCTGCAATAAACACCAAAAGAAAATAAACCGAAACTAGTTGCGCGTATGAACCAAATACTATATTAAAAAGAACTGAAGGGTAAAAAACCTTAATAAGCCAAGTCAAGAATCATGTAACGTAAATACGCCAAAGCGAAAATCGTTTCAGCAATAAGCCAAATGATATTTTTATATAATTCGAACCATGCTGGTTCGAATTCCATTTCTACATAATTCGAACCAGCTTGGTTCGAATTATACACAAACACATGCATACACGTAATTCGAACCAGCTTGGTTCGAATTACACACAAACACACGCACACACATAATTCGAACCAGCTTGGTTCGAATTATGATGTTAAAAAATTAATAATTTATTTAAAAAAATTTATTAAAAAAATTAATAATTTAAAAATTAAAAAAAATATATTTTTATTTCATACGTTAAAAAAAGCTAACAAAATATTTAATTACGAGACTTCTTTAAAATATTAATGAGCTATCAATTCGAATTCCATACAATACTTTTCTGTCCATTTTTAATAGTTCATGAATATTTTTTAATAAATTTTTTTAATAAATTTTTTTAAATTATAGTACAAAAAATATTTTATCATATGCAAAACAATTTTAAAAAAATGGCTTAAAAAATGTTAGGAGTACTATAAAAATTTGTAATGTTATAATAACTTAGGTAAATACATGCATGTACTCAAATTTTAAATAAAATACTCTACATAGTCAATAATAATTTAGAAATGAAAGAAAATATTTTATTCCATACAAAATAATTAAAAAATATATTTTATTCTATACAAAATAATTTTAAAAAATGGCTTAAAAGATGTTATGAGTACTATAAAAGTTTGTAATATTCTAGTGATTTAGGTAAATAAATGATAAAAATATTTTTTCTTTAATTTCTAAATTATTAGTGACTATGTGGAGTATTTCTTTAATGTCCTAAGTCATTAGGACATTACAAATTTTTATAGTACTTCTAACATTTTTTAAGCCATTTTTTAAATTATTTTGCATAGAATAAAATATTTTTTTATGGTATAATTTAAATAAATTTATTAAAAAATATTCATGATAATTTTTTAATAAAATTATTTAAATTATATGGTGAGATATTATATGATTCGAATTACGCATAGGGAAGTTCGAATTACTCTGATTCAAATGATATGGTGAGCAATTCGAATTCTATACAATACTCTTCTGCCCATTCTTGATAGCTCATGAATATTTTTTAATAAATTTATTTAAATTATACCACAAAAAAATATTTTATTCTATGCAAAATAATTTAAAAAATGGCTTAAAAGATGTTAGAAGTACTATAAAAATTTGTAATGTCCTAATGACTTAGGACATTAAAGAAATACTCCACATAGTCACTAATAATTTAGAAATTAAAGAAAAAATATTTTTATCATGTATTTACCTAAATCACTAGAATATTACAAACTTTTATAGTACTCATAACATCTTTTAAGCCATTTTTTAAAATTATTTTGTATAGAATAAAATATATTTTTTAATTATTTTGTATGGAATAAAATATTTTCTTTTATTTCTAAATTATTATTGACTATGTAGAGTATTTTATTTAAAATTTGAGTACATGCATGTATTTACCTAAGTTATTATAACATTACAAATTTTTATAGTACTCCTAACATTTTTTAAGCCATTTTTTTTAATTGTTTTGCATAGGATAAAATATTTTTTGTACTATAATTTAAAAAAAATTATTAAAAAATATTCATGAACTATTAAAAATGGACAGAAAAGTATTGTATGGAATTCGAATTGATAGCGCATTAATATTTTAAAGAAGTCTCGTAATTAAATATTTTGTTAGCTTTTTTTAACGTATGAAATAAAAATATATATTTTTTTAATTTTTAAATTATTAATTTTTTTAATAAATTTTTTTAAATAAATTATTAATTTTTTAACATCATAATTCGAATTATACAATGAATTACTGTGTGTAATTCGAACCAAGCTGGTTCGAATTATGTGTGTGCGTGTGTTTGTGTGTAATTCGAACCAAGCTGGTTCGAATTACGTGTGTGCGTGTGTTTGTGTGTAATTCGAACCAAGCTGGTTCGAATTACGTGTATGCATGTGTTTGTGTATAATTCGAACCAAGCTGGTTCGAATTATGTAGAAATGGAATTCGAACCAGCATGGTTCGAATTATATAAAAATATCATTTGGCTTATTGCTGAAACGATTTTCGCTTTGGCGTATTTACGTTACATGATTCTTGACTTGGCTTATTAAGGTTTTTTACCCAGAACTGAAACTAGAATGACAAAAATTACCTGCTTGTGTTGTAAGTCGTATCAAATGAAACAACATCTCCAAAATACTCATAGCAGTCCTGCTTCTTGCATCAGCCCAAAATGTATTTTTGATAGAGTAATCAACTTCAAGATTAAGCTCATAAAAGAAATTTTGATTCTTCTCTTTCATTCTTAATAAGTACTTCCCAAATTCTTTGGCATCATCTTATTCAGAAACTTTCTGTACTTTCCTTGTAATGTAATTTTTCATATCTTTTTCAATAAAATTTAGTTTACAATGACCACTCACTGCTGCTACAAATGGCTAATATGTTTTACTCGGTCTAATTCTGGCTTTTTCTTTATTTTCAATGGTACGACGCACAAACATACTTAGCTCCCTGTGTTGTTTAAGCATCTCTGCTCGATCTGAACAGCATGAATGTGAATGATTCAAAACAACTTTAGAAATTATTCAAAGACTAACATCCTTCAATATATGTACATAAATCCTAGCTGGACAGTTTATTCCTGCTGAGGGGTTTGTCTTTAGAGTTTGAGATACTTTGGATTTTCATTTTCTTTCTCTATTATATGTAATTAATTTATTCTTAATTTCATCTCCCTTCTGAGTGGTGTTTCTTATTTTCGTAGAAAAACTAACAAGTTTGAAATAATTTTTTGTAGAACTTTCTAACTTCTTCAAGTGTCTTGAAAGTCATCCCAATTTTTAGGACAAATTGTTCAACAACAACACACCTAAAATGCAAATGAACCGAAATATTCTCATAACAACACTATTGTGTAATAACAAATTAACCGAAAATTGTGCATTCTATAAATTCAAAAATTCCTGAATTCTATCCAAATTCAAATTCATAAACAACATTGATTTTAGCAAAGAAGAATGAAATTATTCATTATCACTTTATTCAATTGCATTTGGTTCTATTCAATTCAAAATTGTTGAAGAATAAACTGAAATATTCTCATAACAATACCGTTGTGTACTAACAAATGAACTGAAAATTGTACTTTCTATAAATTCAGAAACTCCTGCATTCTATCCAAATTTAAATTCATAAATAATACTAATTCTAGCAAAAAAGATTGAAATTATTCATTACCACTTTATTCAACTGCATTAGATTCTATTTCATTTTATTCAATTCAAAATTGTTAAAGAATGAACTGAAACATTATCATAACAATACTATTGTGTGATAACAAATGAATAAAAAATTGTGCATTCTAAAATTCAAAAATTCCTGCATTCTATCCAAATTCATTATCACTTTATTTAATTGTATTAGATTCTATTCCATTCTATTCAATTCAAAATTATTGAAGAATGGAACTAGATAAAATTAAGAATGATCCAAACCTCGTCCACTTGATTCGATTAAGAAGAATAATCCAAATCGCCCCCAACTGATTTGAACTTGAATCATTAATTGTTTTGAAACACAAAATCTAAACGATTTTAATTACACTATTCGATTTAAAAAAAACAAATGCAGATTAAAAATCTGAAGAGAAAGAGAATAAAATCCGAAAAGAACACAAGAAAATCAAAGAAAAAAAACGAAAATCTGAAGAGAAAGAGACAATAATTAGAAAAAAACACAAAGTAAACATAGAAGAATGGAATGTTATGTGAAAGAGAAATGAAGAAGAGGAGGTTTATGTGAAAAATCTGTTATAGTGGCACGTGACTCTAAATCACTTAATTGGAGTTGATTAGTAAAATCACTTGAATATAGAACATTATTGTATTTTTTTTTGGATTAAGAGAGCACCTATTCTATTCACGACTATCTTCAAACTGTCAAAAAAGAAAAAAAAAAAGGTTTAATTCAGCTAAAAATTATTTATTAGATAAATACTTATATTATTATATAGACTTTTAATATATATTTTATAATTATATTATGTGTAAATTTGTTATCAAATTAATTGTTTGGATAATAATAATAAAAAGAATTTAATTTTAATTCATTGAATGTATAAAATATTTTATACAGTAATATAATTAATGTAAAATATAATTATTTTTGCTGATGTAATATTACGTAATTAAATATACATATAAAATTATTTTACTTGTTAACGCATTAAAATTAAAGAGAAAAAACTATAATTTTTTCGAAAGACAACGAGATTCAAGGAAAAAAAATATCATTTCCGACTCTTATCTTTATTTATGTGAGACTCATTGGTCTTTTTATAATACTTTTTTCTATACTAACAGAATAAGCTTATGTGACATGTTAAACTATTGATTAAAAATTAACTAGGATTGATTTTTTTTATTAGGAATCTCATTGTCTTTGAAAATAATTATCAAATCGTTTAGTTTTTTTTTATATTTTTATATTTTTATTATTTTTAATATATTGATTAAATTTATTATATAAAATTAAAAATAACTATTAATTTTTAAATTATTTTTACTTAAGCCACCAAAAAAAATTATTTTTACTTAAAAAATTAAATAAAAAATATATTAATGATTAACTTGTTAGATAAACATGTTCCGAAAAAATCATTAAAAAAAAATAATCAATTTTACAAAATTAAATATTAAAAAAAGATATATTTTTTTTTATTAGGGAACTCATGGTCTTTCGAACAAATTATTAAGGGATCCCGAAATTAAATTATAATAAAAATCCCTGTAAAGTGTAAATTGCTGAAAATACAGATTGGTGCAACTCCTATCATCCATGGATGATGGAATCATGGAACATCCTGGACCAAGTTGTTGGTTGTTTGTTAGGGTATGAATCTGCAAATGAAATAAAATTACTAATTCGTAGCTGCTTCGATGAATCTAGCTTTAAAGTTTATGCATTAACGTAATTCATATCCATAATCACATATCAAATTAATCAAATCCCCATAAAGAGTGGAACAGAATATGGTCATTGCGCATGGCACCCTCCAAATTACAATGTGCATATGGCGTACGTTAGCAACTTAAACATCATTCTCCCTTTACGTGCGCAAGGTGCGCGTTTCTTTGCTTTCATATCAATCAACTATATTCTTAAGCTCACTTTCCTTTCAGGATTCGGAGCCACTTCGCACTTTCATCTACCTCCTTGGTACGTTCCGTTTCCATTTCTTATTTTTTTATATTTTTTATATATAATTTTTTGTTTTCGTTTTTCTTTATTGTTTATTAGATTGTTAATTCCTTGTCTTCTAGTTGCCAATTTGTTGTTTTGTTTCTATTTTTTGAAGCATGATTTGAATTGGTGCGACTTTAGAAGAACGAACGAGAAACAGTTGTTGGATGAATAGGTTGATTGATTCATTGGTCAAGCAATAGCATTACTAGTTAAAATAAATGGTTATGGTTATGCCTTTCTGGTGGAATTAAGAGATGATTTGAATTCTGATCAATAAATACACTATGCAGTATCAACAGAGATAATGTAGTTTGATATGCCGGAATCTAACTTAAAAAGTATACACCTAACCTAATCTAATGTACTATTATCTAAGCTGGAGCCTTGAAGTTCTGTTTATTCTTGTGCTTTCGCCAATAAATTCTGTTTGATAGTTCTCTAAGATAGTTAATTGCTCAATCTTTCTTTGATTTTAGAATATCCGATTGTGCTATATTTAAAACTAACACCTTTCCCTTCAGTTTGAGGATTGCAGCATTGATTTGTAAATAATCAGTGGGGTTGCTGTTGGTTGTCGAACCCATGGTTGAAATCAAAAGCTTTTCAAACAGCATGTTTTGTGTAGAAGTTTGCTCATATAAGAGTGGTTTTCAAGTAAAGGTCTATTGTAAATTCGCTACATTAGCTTCATGAAGAGCTGAGAAAATGAGTTACATGAAAGACCAACCACGTTCCTCAGTAAAACATCAAAAATCAGAAAGCAATAGCACCTATAATACTGGAGAATCCAACCCTGGAAATAACCTTTGGACAGATGGGCTTATTTGTGCTTTCGAATTTGTTCAAGGACGAAAAAAACCAATTAAACATAGGTCCCCATTGAAGATCTCAGACAAACTAAATTTGGATGTTCATCAGTGCAAGAGGTCCAGCTCTTCAGAAGGTTTAACACATGCTGCTTCTGGCAGGCCAGATAAAGATAATCTCTCACATCATTCATCTGTAAATTCCTTGAGGGACAGTTCGCTTGGTGCCTCCGATGATGACAAAGAGAGCCAGGTTTCTCAGGGTGGCCAATTTAATGCTGCAGGAAAATACGAGGGTGGTCATTGGGTACCAATTGGATGGAAAAGAATTCTGCAACTTATTCAAACAGTTCAGGTTGATGCAGACTGGGGTTATCATCAAATTGAAATCGAGGATCAAGAAGATGAAGTAACTGTAGCAGATTTGGCAGCTCCTTATTGGGAGTACCCAGCTGGGCCTATATGGTGGTGCCATGTTTGTGCAGGTCATCCCAATGTTGAGGCTTGGCTCATTAATGCTAAATGGCTACACCCTGCTGTTAGTTTAGCTTTGAGAGATGAAAGTAAACTAATAAGTGAGAAGATGAAACACCTTTTCTATGAGGTACGATGCATTTTCAGCATTCATAGCTGCTAGCAGTAATGGTGTAATTACTGGTAACCTTCTCTTGAATTACATGCACTATTATACCAAGGGCATACGAGGTTGTGTATATACAAAATGTTCAAAATGTGCCATTGACTGAACAAATAGGATGTGATTTTAGTATCCTTTTGTGAAAATCTACATGTTGTTGAGATATATCTATATATTACTACTGTATACAAAAATAAAGCATGACTAGAAAAGTTCTACAACTGAAAACAAGTATTTGGTATATGAAAGTTGCATGACATGATCTTCAAAAAGGTTACTTTTCTTCCCAAAAAGTAAGTCGTTTCCTTTTGCATATAGTTCAATATGATTTGAAATGAAATCTTATATCTTGAATTTCTTTACTTTACATTATGTTAGAGATTAACCGAGGTAGAGAGTAAATCAGGAACCCTTTCATCGTATATAATATAACATTTACAGCAAATTGACAAAATGCATGTTTCTCTCTAAAATTAAGTCCTGGACTAGCGTTTAACTCAATGTTTGATTAGAATTTACTCTTCTCTATAGGTCCCAGTCAGAGTTGCAGGAGGGCTTTTATTTGAGCTATTGGGCCAATCGGCAGGTGATCCTTTTAATGAAGAAGATGACATTCCAGTTGTCGTTAGATCTTGGCAAGCACAAAAGTTCCTATTAACTGCAATGCATATAAAAGGATCAGTGTCCCGGATAAACGTTCTCGGTATCACAGAAGTTCAGGTTATTCTTGCTAGAATTTTCCTTCACTGTGCTTCTCTCCCATGTTAATAACATTTCTTATTTAATCAAAGGGATAAATTACTGGTTCATTGTATGCATTATTTTGGAAATATGTAATTCACTCAGTGCTGCACTTTGGTTAGGAGCTTCTTTCTGCTGGAGGATATAACATGCCAAGAACAGCGCATGACATTATAGCACATCTTGCATGCCGTCTTTCTCGGTGGGATGATAGGTAACAGAACTTTCTTTGAATTATTATTTTATTTTATTTTTATATTTGTTGCAGAACATAATTGATTTGCACATATGAAGCAATACTGTGTTGGTGTCATGCATTCTATCTTTCTAGCCTTTACTATGAGATCTTCAACATAAGTTTTCCTCATTTACTTTAAATATTAAACCTATGCCATCATAACTTAGTAAAAGAACAGATAAAGTAGTCCATGTTTAGCATCTAATCAGTAAAGCCATCCTTGTTCACCTTTCTCTTTTGTATATAGTTTCTTTGTCTCAATGTTTAACTTGTGAACTTCTGCTTATGTGGGCATAATCTAATGCAGTTATTTTTCTATTACTGCATTTTATATAATCTTCAACTCATGTAATTCTGTTTAACTTTTCTTGTTTAGTTTTTCAGGTTATTCCGTAAATCTATATTTGGGGCAGCAGATGAGATTGAACTGAAGTTTATGAACAAGTACTAATACTAAAAGTTTGTTTCAGTTCCACAACTTGTCTTTACACTAAGTTGTTTATTTTATTTTTTATTTTTTATTTTTTTATTTTTTCCTTTGGCTAGGAGAAACTATGAAGATTTAAATCTTTTTAGCGTAATTTTAAATCAAGAAATCAGAAGGTTATCAAGACAGGTATGCCGATTCTCACTTAGCCTAGTTACGTCATTAGAGGACTCAAATGATTTTATGATTTGACAGTTATAGTCTGAAGAACCCTCTGACTACTGTGTTCCATGCAGGTTATCAGAGTGAAGTGGTCACTCCATGCAAGAGATGAGATTGTCTTTGAGCTTCTCCAACATTTGAAAGGAAACACAGCGAAAAGCTTATTAGAAGAAATTAAAAAGAGTACAAGGGAAATGATTGAGGAGCAAGAAGCAGTCCGTGGACGCTTGTTTACCATTCAAGATGTTATGCAGAGCAATGTGCGAGCTTGGCTGCAGGTACCAACACCTCTGAGCTTTCATTTAGGATGCTTCTAACTCTCAAGCACTGCCTAGTAACATTTTTGCACAATTTTCCACATCTTTGATATGATGATTTTTTTAATCCTCATATCTATCCAGGATAGAAGCCTTCGGGTGACCCATAATTTAGCTGTATTTGGTGGTGTCGGTGTTGTCCTTACCATCGTTACAGGGTTATTTGGGATCAATGTTGATGGAATGCCTGGGGGAGAAAACACGCCATATGCATTTGGTGTCTTCGCGGCCGTCCTTATCCTTTTAACAGCGGTGCTGATTGCGGCTGGCTTGGCGTACCTTGGCCTGAAGAAACCTATTAATGAGGGCCAGGTTGAGGTTAGGATGCTTGAGCTTCAAACATTAGTGAAGATGTTTCAACACGAAGCAGAGACTCATGCGCAAGTCCGGGGAAACAGAAATGTGTCCCGGAATAACTTGCCTCCTACTTCCAGCGAAGGTTTACATATTGATCCGGACTCTCTTCTCATACGATAGAAGATAATATGATTGCTCAAGCATGTTTTGACATTACAACAATTTAGACTTTGGAGGCGACAAGTTTTTCCAAGTCTGAAGTTGAAAAGGCATGAGTTGAAAAAGCAGTTCTTGAGCTCTAATCAGAAACTATGGCAGGATGAGAAATATGTGATTAGTTGATGACTATTTAAGGAAATACTGTCACTGTCACTGCCACATTATTCTCAAAAGGTTGAGATTCTTCCAAGAGTATAATACTATTCATAAAAACCAGATAAATAAAATTTCCATATAGATCAATTTTTTATCTTTCTGGAGAACAATGATTATCTTTTTTGTTGTTGTTTTCTTTCATTGAAGATGTAGTTAAGCGGATATGTAGAAAGTTTCTGTTATCAAACAGTGAAGGGAAGTGAAAAATACGATACTAGTGAAAATTTATACTTTCCAATTAGTCAAATAAAAATGACCCATAGCAAATTAGCATTTTTGCACTTGTTATTAGCACGTTAAAAAATATAGTTTTACTATGTCATTATTGTCATCGTAAGATCTAACTTAAACGCCAAACTTTTTTATCTAGCAACTTTTTATGTTTGGGAAAAAAAAGGGATAAAAATGTTTATAGATTGTTACTTCTTTGTCGATAATGCTACTCATCAATTATATTTTATTTTCAAATTATCCTTATTATGAAAATTTTATTCAATCACTATGGGAATAAAAAATAATTAGAATGAAGAGTAAATTAGAAAAACTACATACATAAAGTATATCTATAAAACTTTTTACTACCAAATATAACCAACTCTAATGAGTTAGAACTAGTATAAACTACAAAATTCATTTAAACGAGATATTCACAAAAATATGCCAACAAGAAGAACTTGTTCCAGCAAGTAGAGCTGGTTATATGAAATGTCCTTTCATAGATGTAATGGGTAGGTAAATAAACAAATGTCACATGAATATAAGTGTTTAAAAAGAAGAAGAAAAAAAAAATAGAACTATATTCTCATGCAAAAGTAACTTTTCACAGCTGAAGCGTCATCATCATCCAGGTTCAGAATACAATAACAAGTGAGATTCTTATAAACGTTTCTAAGAGACCAACAGACATGTTTCCTCCATTGCGAAAAACCATATGGATCATTTAAGTAGGGATCTTGTAAAATGCTCCCTTGCTGTGGCAAATGCTTGAGTTAGTGTCTGCAACAGAATGAATATCAGTTAAATAAAGATTGAATTTCATTTCAATGATCAATATTCTATTCTGGTAGTAAAATGAAATGTGAATGGTACCTGTTCAGACAGAGGAGCAGCAGAATCTATACTATTACTTGCAACTTTCCCAGCAATAACATTTGGATCAGTCTCAAGAATGATGCTGCACAAGTCATTAACACAACAATTGAGTGAATCATATTTAGCACTTAAATCTAGTGGTATATAAAATTAATATAAGCTCAATACATGAGTACATGACAAACTATTAGTGTATAGAATTGAAAAGTATCATGACAAACTATGCAAGTTCCAAATTGTGGTATTTATGTTCCTTCCTAGCAGGATAACACTTGAAATATGGTTTTCGAATTTATGACTAAAGGAATCACCATTGCAATTATTAACTGCATATGAGAATTTTACTCTCTGGTATCATATGGCACTTTTAGTCTGTAGTTTGGAAGGGAAATCTTAACAACAAACAATCGAAAAGATATAACTATCATGGAAAACGCAAGCCTACCCGCCATCCACAATTTCATCAATGCACAATAGGATGAGATCCAAGTTTTCAAGTGCTTCCCTCTTGTCCACATTGCCTCTGAAGGAGAAAAGGAGGAAACCCAGTAAAATCAAGGACTGGTATGCAAATAATGATAATCTCTAGTGCCGTTAGGCGTGTATGTACATGATAGATTACTATTTAAGTATAAGAAAGCAACCTGAGCAGAGTGCCAACGGAATCAAAAAAAGCTGTAAGGACTGTGGCTAAGATAAGCTCATTTTCGTCATCTCCTCCAGTAACAAAGAAGTGAAGGTCTTGAACAAATTTGTAAACAACAATGTAATTCTCGAACATTGCTATCTCAGCTGTCAAATGGGAAAACCAATAATGAAAACAAAAGTGAGTTCAATACATCTAGAAAATGATGTCACATACAGAGTAGCAATTAGAAATCCGTTTCGAATCACAGGAAGATTTTAACAAAACATGAAAGGTTATTGATCCTAGAATATGGTATATGACAAAATCATTTGTGATACCCCAGAACATTAAAGAAATGCCGCGATTCTTGTGAAGGAATCAATCACTCACCCTCAGTGCGAGCATTGGTCTTCTGAGTCTTGGTGAATACAACTCTCTCGAAAGCTTCCTTTGCAGCATTTGTTGGCCAGTCATCTGAGAAATATTTGACCGCTACACGCTTCCCATCGGAATCCAGAAGAAGGATGTTCTTCACAGAAGGGCAGGCCTCCTAACAAAGAGCACACATTACAGAACCAGAATTCAGAACTTCCCTTACAGAAGAAAATAACCATCTCAAATTTTACAGCATTCATAGTTGTTTTTGTTTTCTTTATAATCAGAACCTAGAACTTTGCTTTCAAGGAGCCGAAAACACCTGATCCAAACTATAAATTAAATCTATGTTTTTTTTTTCTTTTGGAGACCAAATTGACAAGGTTCTTGAGTCTAAGATAAATCGTATAATCTTTCATGCTTTGATAACATCATGGAGCAGAAGCACGATGAACATCACTTACAATGCAAGCAATAAAACTTCCCAAAAAATGAAAAAAAAAAAATATGCAGCTAATAGAACGAAATCAAAATTAAAACACCCCCATCCCCGTTCTCCCCATACACACACACAGCAAGAACACCAACATAAAAAACGATTTCTCGCGGATTGTAAGATGAAAAATGAATCTAATTGTAGGTGAAATTAGATGTGTGTAATTGTGATCAGAATGTGAAGCGAGACAGAGAACAATGGAAGCAAATGGAATTCATGCAAAATGCAAGCGATGAGATCTGAATTGCTACCAAGGGGAAAAAAACTGAAATTAAACTGAATTGAAATCGAATTGAGTTGAGAGGGAGAGAGATTACAGAGTAAGGAGCAGACATGGTTGAATGGTAGGTGAAGAGAGAGAGAGAGAGAGAGAAGAAAAGACGGAGCTTTGTATTCTTCGTTGAGGTGTGTTAGTGTCAACTGTAGTTTCCTCTCGTTCTTCTCAGCTTCCTTCGTTTCTTTCAAGTTTCAACTTTTTCTAACACTCCAATAGTAATATATTGTAATAATACTAATTAATTGTGCCAAAATAAATAAAATTAAAAAATGAAAATTTTGCAAGGAAATAATTTTTTGACAAAAAAATTATATATAAACTAAAAAATTAATTATAAAATTAGTGCTTATATATGTATATTCACACGCGTAATTTCAATCTTCAACATTTTTACATTCTCAACAAACAAAAATTTATCTACCAGATTTCTCATTTTGAATTTCTATTGATTAATAATATTAAATATTTTATTTTTTTAATTTTTCACGATATCTCTTAAATCTCGACTTGACAGGTCAAAGATGAGCTCTATTTAAAAATTTATCGCTGGCCAATAGGTTGCCCACAAGGCGGAATTCGAATAGTACTAAATATTTTATTCTTTCTTTTAAACAAATTACTCCATTTATTTTTTGAAACATTTCACTGAATATATTATTAATTCCTCAAAAAATATTAGCATATTCCTATATATAACAAAGGTTTCCTTTGATAGATAATAATATCAGAAACGTTTATAACCTCCGAAGATCATAAAATGGTTTTAAATAATGTTATATTCTTTTAACAAAGTTGAAAGTTCATTTTGATTTTTTTTTTTTCATTATTTAATTTGTAGGAATTACAAAATTTCAAGGACAACAGTAACTTTACGGGGGTAGTAGTGTGAGAAATGTTTTCTCATATCTCAACTTAACCTTATAATTTCAAGGAATTGTCCAAATCTTAAATCTATACGTATCCACTAATTGTTGCTGTAGTTGCAGGAAGAAATTGCATACTGCAAGTTTTTTTTATGTGGGTGGACAAGGTTTTTTACACCGTTGACCACAGTGGTGTTGAAAGACATGAAATCATTGGGGTTGCTAGTTTGCTACTCAATATTAACTTATTAAGTGATGTAAAAGAGAAGCTTAAACTTTTGTAGATAAAAAGGCAACAAGTGCAACAGAAAATAAATGGGTTGGAATAAACTTGAAAAATCTAAATGCACTTTTAGAAGGAGGTTGATATTGGTTCAGAAGTATCACTTTATCAAAAACAAAAATGCGATATGCACACAAAAAAATCAGACAAATTAACAGATCCATGAGCAGCAGCTGTTGTTATCTTTTGCCGAAATTGACATGCAACTGTCTGGCTAGACTAGGCTACCGGAAACACATTCCACAAAGTCGCATAATTTTCGCAAACTTTGCCTGAACACAACTAAAGAACCATCTGTGTGTGTAATTGAAGAAATGGATAACAAATTATGCACAACATTTGATATGTATTATTCTTGATTAAATTACTCAATTTTATCTGATACAAGGCGAATCTTATTCAAAGACTCTTTAAAAGCCTGCCAAGAAACCATATAATGAGCTTGGGATATCATCCCTTCTTCAACAACTTGCATCGCCCGTTTGTACAAATGATCAAAACACTGAACTGGGTTGGTGATATCAACATTATAAGAGGTAAGGTGAGGTACATACAATCGTTTAAAATCCTTCCTCCATCTCGGCAAAACATATTGACAAGGAATTTCCTCCACGCCATTATAATCGAGGATAGACAAGGCATGTCTGCACAAATAGCCTTTGAAGTTAAAGCAACAACAACTGCAGCGCACTTCTGCTCCGGTTTTATCATATGTGACTTCCACATGCCCTGCATCTTGGACAAGTTCCTCGCCTTGGCGTACCTTAACCATGTATGTCACTGAAGATCCATTTGTTTGACTTTCTGTGATGCCAAAACAAGAGGACATCATCACAATCTCCTCCTGGACCTTCCTGAACATTGCATTTGTGTACAATTTGGACAGTTGCAACTCATAGTAGTACCTTGTTCTCAGTGAAGGACTAGAATCTCGCGACTTGAAATCATCAATAGCTTCAGTTTTTCTCTTTTGCTCCATAACTAGTTCATAAATCTCAAAAAATTCTTTCAAGGAAGTTTGCTGATGCACATGACCCTTAAAAAAAGGTACCACGGACTCACCTTTTTCTTGATCAGAAATTCCAGCAAAAAACGTGTCCTTGGTGTAAGCAGGAGCCCAGTGCTCACGTTCACCATACAAGGATTGAAGCTTTTCATGATTTCTTAATCCAAAATGCTGGGTAAGTTCATCCCAAGCCCTTTCAAACTCATCGATTGTCTTAGTTTCATATATCACTCTAGACAATGCCATCTGAATTGCCTCGTATTCCTGAAACTGTACCAAACATCCGAGAATACTCTGCATGACTTGTGATAGACAAATTCTGTGGTGAGCTCTCGGGAAAACCTCCGCTATTGCACTTTGCATGGCCTTGTTGCACTGGTTTGTAACAACAGTTTGAGGAGGACGGCCGGACATACATGTAAGCCACGCCCTAAAAAACCAATTATATGTTTCAAATGTCTCATCTGCAAGCAGACCACATCCAAGCAAAATAGACTGCCCATGGTGATTAACACCGACAAATGAAACAAGTGGAATCTCATAATTGTTTGACAAACATGTCGAGTCAAATGCAACCACATCACCAAAATAACTATATGCAGCTCTAGATCTAGAATCAATCCAAAAAATGTTCCGCAGTTGTCCATCATCATTCAAGTCCATAACATAGAAGAAATTGGGATTTATGAGTTGACATTTGCAGAAGTAGTTTGAAACAAGTTCTGTATCACCTTTCCTAAGTTTCAAATGCCTAGAAAAATTAAGGTTGGTGCTAGTTCCTCCTTCATTAGAATTTGGACTTCCATAACCCGATGCATCCCCAACAGGCATTCGATATAGCTTGATTGTTCGTACTTCAACATCTAGAGTTGGCTCGAGTTTTCTTTTCGACCCACCGTCTGTCCTCTTATGTGATTTCGAGTTTTGTGCTCTCTCAGGATCAAATGAATGGTTGTGCTCAAGCTTGACTTCATCCACCCTCCATCTGTTAGATTCCACTGATCGCAACCTAATCATCGCCAGACAACCTGTTCTTGTTTCTTTCCTGTGGCTATTTGCTTCCTTAAGTGTTTTAAAGCCCTCACAGTTGCAGCACAACACAGCACCGCGCTTCTCTTTGCTGTTACGTCTGGTCCATGACGACTTAACCCGAATAGCAAATCCAATCTCCTTAGCATAGCTATTATAATAGTTGTAAGCATCATCATAAGTATCAAACTCCATACCCACAACCGGCGGAGGGTAGCCTTTCCCTTGAGATTCTCCAGCATAACCATCAACCACTGTTGTTTCATCCCTCCCATTCTCATGTTCACTTCCATCAATCTCAAATAACTGATCGCAGCCATTCACAAGAATGTTTTGCTCATCCGCAACCTCAAGCAGCTGATCACTGTTTGGAGATCCATCATCTATCTGGAAAAAGCAGACATAATTATATAAACTGTCAAATTCAAAACAAGATATACCAAACTTTAGTATCCATTCAAATTGAGAACATCATAGAGAGCCAAGCTGGATATCCAGAAACCCTAAAATCTCCATGAACACACAAGAATTTTTCATACACAAAAGCATGATCTATTTAATGATCCATAATCCACTAATAAATGTGATTCCAAAGCTACCAGCAGAAATCTGAAGGCATGGGAACGAAAACGAGGATCGATTCATCATTCTCTTTTACTTTTCAACAGTGAAAACAAGACAGTTAATTGAGCTAAGTAGGAAGTAGCTAACAAGAAATTCCCCCCAAAACGAGCACAAACCCTTCCTTTACTTCTAAGACTAATAATAATAATAAACGAGAAAAAGAAAAGGGCAAAGTGAAATGGAAGATAGAGTTAGTTAGTTACCGTGGTGAGGGAGAAGGATTTATCGTTGGTAGAAGGAGAACACACCCTAACCGTATTCTCGTTAAGGTCGTTGTTGTTGTTGATGGACATGCTGCTTCTAACAACTTGTCATGCCCTCTCTTTTCTCTCGTCTCTTGTTATGCTAAAAAGTAAAAACTGCTTGCTTCGTCTTTCGCCTAATTACAATTTTGCCCCTCTCTTCGACTTTGCTCCTGGAGGCTGAATCACAATGCAAATAAGCAATGCAGTAAAATAAAGGTTCTAACAACACACCGGTACTAATCTACCCAAATGTTATTTATATATTTATAAGTATCTTACGTTAACTTAAGATTTGGGAAAGGGTCACACGCAAAAAAATATGTAATATACACAATTTAATCTAATAATTATATCAACGGCTGTTTTTACGGTTTGAACTCATAATTTTAAAGTCATACGAAAACAACTTAATCATTTGATATATTTAATTAAATTATTTAATAGAATATGTAATAATATCTTAGATGATAGCTTGATATAAAGACATTATTGTGTGAGTAACCAAACTGGCAAACTTACAAAAAAGAAAAACACATGGAAATCTAATATTTAAAATATTTTCTGTATATTTGGTGCATTTTATTGAAGGACCAAAATGATCGATGGTTTATACTTGGCAACTTTGAATGCTTGTGACATGCAACAGGGGGGAAACTAAGGTCTAATGATTTTAGGAGTTTGATTCACTTTACAAAACCATACAATATGTCACCATGTAAAGAAAAAAAAAATGCTGAAATCTACCCAAAAACAATAAAATAAAATAAAAATTAGATTGATCAGGATATTGCAGAAAATTACATGAGAAAGTTACATCGGGTTTGACCCAAAAATCATCTTAATCTTAGCTATACACAACTCTCTAGATCCAAGTTAAACAATTCTAAGCAGGTAGAAATATACAAGTTAACATACATAACTCTAATTGAAAAAGGTGGGTTGGAACTAGGAAGTTATATCTGCCTATATTCTACATCATGAACCTTATTTAGTGATTCTTCAATAGCATGCAAAGCTACATTGTAATGGTCCACAGAAACTGTCCCTTCCTCAACAACTTGCAAGGCACTTCTAAATAACTGATTAGACCATTGAGAATGGTCAATATCATCAGGAACACCAGTGTTATGATCAGGAATATGAAGGCGCTTGTAATCTTTCTTCCACCTTGAAAGAATGTATCTGGAAGGTATCTCCTCCACCCCATTGAAATTTAGCACACACAATGCGTGCCGGCATAAATATCCATAAAAATTAAAGCAACTACAGATGCAGCGAACTTCGCCTGCTGTCCTACTGTACAGAACTTCAAAGTCCCTAATCTCACGCCGATTTCCTTCACACAAGACACGCTCCTTGACCAAGAAAATTATGACCGGACCATCCACGTGTAACTGTGTTGTTCCGAAACAAGAGTACATTTCTTCCACCTCAAATTGGAACTTCAAGAACATTTGCCTAGTGTACATTCTAGAGAGCTGCAATTCAAAAGAACATCTAGTTTTCAGCAAGGGGGTTGAGCTTCTTGATTCTATGTCTGCAAGAGCCTCTTCCTTGTGCTTCTTGTGGAGAGCTAGTTCATACTTATCAAGAAACTCCTTTAAAGGAGTCTGTTTGTGCACAAATCTATCAAAAAATGGAGTAAAGCTTTCACCAGGTCGTGTTGCAGACATTCCGGCAAAAAATGTATCCTTCACATATACCGGTGCCCAACAATTCCGATCTTCGTATAGAGAACGAAGCCATTCGTGATCACCAACTCCAAAACGTTGAACCATGAATGCCCATGCTGATTCAAATTCATTCATTTTCAATGTCTCATAAATTGCTTTAATCAGTTCTTTCCTAATCATATCATAGTTGCGCAACCCTCCCAATTTTTCTGGTACTTTTTTCATGATTAATGGCAAACCAAAACGGTGGAGAGATTGGGGAAAAACTTCTGCAATGGCACTTTGCAAAACCTTGCACTTATCAGTGATAATAGTTTGGGGAGAACAACCAGACAGAGATGTAATCCATGCTCTGAACAACCATACATAAGATTCTATTGTTTCACCTGCAAGTAGACCACAACCAAGTAACACTGATTGCCCGTGATGATTTATTCCAACAAAAGCCACGAGAGGGATTTCATATTTGCTTGACAAATAAGTGTTGTCAAAGTAAATAACATCACCAAAATAACCACATGCAGCCCTGGACCTAGAATCCGCCCAAAATGCATTCCTCAAATGCCCTTCATCATTGAAATCCATCAAGTAAAAGAAGTTAGGATTAGTCAATTGCATACGACACAGGTAATTATAAATGGCTTGTGTGTCACCCCTTTTAAGGTTCAACCTATTAGAAAATTCCGACAAAGTTCTGTCTTCTCTAGCATTTGAGATTGCACTAGAATTACCTCCTGCATCTATCACAAGTGCACGGTATAACTTAACCGTGTGCACTTCAGCATTTGAACTCGGCAATGACTTCTTTTTGGTTCCAGTTCCCATCTTCTTAACTGATTTGTGTATCTTAGAACCTAACATGTGGTTGTGTTCAAGTGTGACCTCGAGTATCCTCCACCTCTGAGAGTCCATCAACCTCATCCTTATCATTGCAGGACAACCAGTTCTTGTTTCTTTCCTCATGTGGTTAACATCCTTTATTCTTTTGAAACCCTGACTGCTACAGCAAAGCACCGCACCATATTTTTCTCTGCTGTTTCGCTTGAACCATGAATTCTTCACCCTTACACGAAATCCGACTTCCTTGGCATAGCAGATATAATAATTGTAAGCATCATCATAAGACTCAAACTCCATTCCGACAGCAGGTGTGACGAACTCCTTTCTTCCTTCAGAAAAGCCATTTTGACAATCCAACTCAACTAGTGAACCGTCTTCTTCTTTCTGAGCCTCAATGCATTCACCCTCTGGCAATTGTTCACAGCAAAAGGAGGTCTCTTCCATCTAACACATTGTCAAACAAAATCAATAAGCTAACAAACTTAATCAACAATACAGGATTACTAGATTCTCTGACATCAAAAGCGCATTCAATCGTACACTGCAATGCTTAAAGCTGTTAAGCAACATTTCATCCCATGCAAGGAAGCCCAATATCCATTTAATTTCTCATAGTGACAAAGTTTGTTAGTAAAGTGAAAAAACACAAATTGACTAAGATTGTAGCCCAAGCATCTTTAAGAGATATTTCATTTCTTCCGGTTCAGGCCAATGAGCATGCAACTTAACCAGCACTGGCTCGAATCTCTTAGCTCGGGATGTGATGAAGATGTTGGAGGTTTGATCTTTATCTAGGCTACCTAATACCTTATCCAAGTTCTTGCACCTTGAAATATACGAAAAGGTCAAAAAGCCAAAGTAAACCTAAACCCTAAACCATGAGCAGAATACATGTATTTTCTCAGGTTTACTTAAAACTGATACTAATTGCTAGTAATGATATAAGCTGAAGCATCTAAGCTAGCAAGAAATCAAAAGGGTCCAAGATAGCACATATTGAACATTAGATATCAAACATAATATAATCACATTCAACGTCGAATTAAGGGTGAGCAAAGTAAGTGGGATGAAAAATCAAATTGGGAAATGGGCATATATGTTCAATATTGAAGCAACCAAAGCACGGGAAAACGAAAAACCTAAGAAAAAGGAAGAATTGGGGAAAGAGAGTACGGAGTTGAGAACTGCAGCACATGTGGTGGTGTTGCTATTGTGGTCACCGACTTCTGCCATCATCTGTGTGTTCTCTGTCTCTGTCTATGGCCACAGCACACCACAGACTTTCCTTCTTGCCTCATCCACTTCACATAGCCTCGTCCCCCCTCTTCTCTCTGCTTTGCGGTCCCAAACTCCCACACAGTTAAAAATAAGAAAGAAAGAAGGAGATATGTTAAAAGTTGAATAGATTAATTTTCAATCCCCTTACATCTACGCAGTTTATAATAAATAATTTTTTTACCAATATTTTTTAACAATAAAATACCGGTATTTTTTTACATTATTTTATTTTATTAATTAAAAAATAATTTAAATATATAATTAATTAGTAATAACCATATTTTTATACAGATGTCAATTGTGTTTGATGTATGAATAATATTTTTTATTAATTTTAACACATTATTTCTACTTTATTACCTACAATTACTAATACTATGCTTTCTTTCCATTTTTTTATTATTTAATTAATTGGTATTTAATCAACTACTAGAAACTTTATTATGAAATTGAGCTTATTTTGCAATAAAATATTGCAAAATGTGAAGCTTTTTTTATTGCAATAAGGTGTTACAAAATGCTATGTTCACAACTCCTTTTATATTTACATAGTCTGGAAACAATGAAAATTTTTATTTATTTAAATAAAAAATCACTACTAGGCCGTGTTTGATGATGTTAGATTCACTAGTTATCATAAGACGACCATATACTATACCTTAGTTTAATCTCCTATGTGGTAAAGTCTCGATTGAGATTTAAAATTTTAAATATAAGCTCTCAAACATTTTAAAAACTGGTTAACTGTTTTCTTATTTCTCCAACAATCTATACATACTTTCACACTTTTGACAAGTTTCTCATGCTGAAAGGCCTCTAGACTCTAACATGAACAAAAGGAATTATATTAAGATAAACGTTAAAGCTTCCTAGTTAACATCAGAAATGCATATTCTAACAAGCCTGGACAACATGCTATTGCTCCTTAGAAATGCATCAAAGTTCATCGTGTATTCTTTGATCTATAGGAGCCTCCATATTACGAACATGATTAATATTTATTTTATCAACAATATCTTGTGGTCTAAGTTCCGCCTTCCCGGCCATACCAGCCTTTATGGCTTCAGTAACCTTTCTCTGCAACGTCAGCAGTCCAATCCGCTTGGAAACAACATAAAGAACGGCAAGGGAGAATAATAAAAAGCCAACCGCCATTATAATCCTGTGAAAAGCACAAGGTAATCCATCAGGATCAAAGAAGACTAAACGAAGCCAATGGAGTATACAATCCATTTTCCCTTTTTTATTTCCATACCTGTCCAAAACATCTTGACGTTGCATTGTGGAGAGCAAATTCCGTGTTCTCATCAACAGGGAGCGGTGCCCTTTATATTCACTTTCAGCCTTTCTCAATACTCCAGTTGATTCATCTATATATCGAAACAATTTTGCAAAACAAATTTCCAGAACAGAGTTATTCACACTGCTCATGATCATATTTCTCAAAACAGTATGGTCACTTCAATTCATCAAGTTATAACAAATATCATTCAATTGAAATTCTAACAAGCATTTGAGTTAGAACAGCATCTTTAAAGGATACCTCAAAGGAGATGAAAGACAGAAAAACCAACAGATATTATAATGCATATAGTCATACTCCTATTAGAGAGAAGAGAGCTGCGATGTAATATGTGACTTATGTATATGAGAAGCTCAAGCTAATTCAGAACTGTAAAACAAAGTTATTGATATTTGGTAGAGTCAAAATTAAAGGGACTTGGTTAAATAGTGCTCAAAACTGATGCAAGAAATTGACACAAATTTGAAAATTTTGTAACCAGATATGTTAGCCTAGCACCTTGTTTTCTAACATGACTTTAAAGGCCAGAGGTGAATATGCAAATCTGTGAAGTTACTGACCTTATTGGAACCATATTAAGATATCCTCAAGCATCATATGATTCGTATGTTTGAATTGGGTGGGTGGCATAGAAAGTAAGAGGAATATGAAAGAAAGTAAAGGTTATTAACACAGTTAAGTAACACGCAAATTTCCTCCCCAGCTTCCATTTCGAGTTACTCAAAATTTGGGTTTATACACTCAACCTCTACTGTTTTCTCTTAAACATCTATACAAGATATAGACAACCATCGTATTCCTTCATTCTAACTCCTTACCTACTAACCCTGAATACCTTTCCCTTTACTTTCTTCTTCACTCTCACATAAAGCCTATCAGTTAAATAAATGTTTAATATCACCAGGAAAGTAAATCTGGCAACAGTTCTCTTCCAACATATCAAAATTTATAATGACAATATGAACTTAAACTTCAGAAAACTCCAACTGCACCCCCGCATTTTGAAATACAGTCACAGAAAATTTAAATCAATTCTGACACAATTACTTGTTAAACTTTCTAGGAAATTTATATAACCTTAACTAGTTCAACACAATTTAATGTACATAGGTAGGATAGGCAACCTAGATGTTTCCAGGATTTCTTCATGTTTAACGAAACCTTCATATGTACTTATGCTAGATCTTACTTGGTTTGTGTTAAATTATTTAGCCAATTTAAAATCATTTTATGCATTTTTCTCCCCTTTGTTTTCATATGCTTCCCAGTTCTCATATTCACCACTTGATGGGAAAAAGAAAGAGCATAAACATAAAGTTGAACTATAAAAACCATGGGCGAAAAATATCAACAGTCAGCTCAAGAGGGAGGTAAATGTTACCCACCAAGAGTCATTAGTGTGCTTGTGCTTCTTTCAACTTCCTACATGAAGACAAGAACATAAATGGTATTTTAATTGTTTATCAATCAATCATACAAGTACCACATTCATGAATAGTTGAATACGCAAAGAACAATGACAGAATAAGATAATGACCAAGAAACATTATAGTACAACTAGGGAGCTAAAAAAAAAAAGTAAATCTACGTCTACAAAATTATGTTGCCTTAGCTACTAACCTGAGCCATCAATTGACGAGTTCGACGAAGGCTCTCAGTGATGCTCTCTGCAGCAGATGTCATTCCAGCTTTTGTCCTGGAAGAAAATCAGGTATTTAGAACTATAATACATAATCCCAGCAACTTGCAAACTGAACTTCCAACGAGATGGCATCGAATGATAAATAAAAACAAGAAAAGCATAATTGACCGCAGCTAATGATAGCAACATAGACATACTGTAAGTTGCGTCTTCGAGCCGTGGACTCCTCTCCCCCACCTAGAAGCAGTGCTCTCTACATCATATGAAACCAGAAGCCCTCACATTACATTCCAAATAATCAAATAGCAAAACACACACACACATGCAATTTCCAAAATGCAGAACATCACACTATATAATTAAATAATTAAACACGCACTATATAATTGAATAATTAAATAAATAATATCTTCAATTCATCACAAAGTCAACATTCTCCAAACATCGCTTC
Organism: Arachis ipaensis; assembly: GCF_059453495.1. Taxonomy (NCBI): domain Eukaryota; kingdom Viridiplantae; phylum Streptophyta; class Magnoliopsida; order Fabales; family Fabaceae; genus Arachis; species Arachis ipaensis. Next base: position 9,241,028 of record NC_142439.1, on the reverse strand, counting down.
ATTTGAGTAGCAAAAACAGTGTAACAATAGAAAAAATTGAAAACAAAAGAAAGAAAGAAAAAAGGTAAACATATTACCTCCTCCTGAGCAGCTTTCCGCATATTAGCCTTTGCTTGCATATTTGCATTCCTCAGATTCAATCGCAAACTGGAAAACAAAAAATTGCAAGCAACTTATTGGAATTCAACGCATAAATCAAACAAAAACAAATCCACACAGAGAGTGCGCGAGTGTACGTTTGAATGAGGGTTTTCCATGATTCAAGCGAATTGCGAGCAGATTGGACCTCTGAATCAGTTGGCAACTGCGGAGCGAGGAGATCGAGCTTGAAGATCAAAGAAGAAAGTAGAGCCAAACCATCCTGAGCAATGGCGTTCAATCTGGGAAGCGAGTTCTGCTCTTGGTCGTTGGGCCTGCCAGATCGGCCGTACTGTGCGATCTCGGTGATGTGCTCTTGCGTCTTCCTGCAAGTCTCGTCCCATTCCTTCTTCACCTTCTCCACCTCTTCCGTAACCTTATCCATGGCCTGCATTTTTAGTTGCTGAAAATCTCGCAAACTATCATGCAATTGAATTCCTTCTGAAATTGGGTTCCGATTCCTTCAAAATCCAAGAAATTTTGGATTTAAAAAGTGATATTACCAAATTGCCGAAGAGATCCTTCCTTCGCCTCCACCGGCGGTTTCGCTGCGACGCCGCCAAATGAATCCTATCCTAGTCGGAGCTCGGAGGCCTGTGGACCAGTGTTCTTGGGTGGTTTTATTAGTTGTGTGGTTCTGTATGCGTTTCTCTCTCTGGGCTTTATTGTACATAGTATCAAATGTAATACCCAAAAAATTATTCTAAAATTATATGTCTTTAATATTTAATCTTTAAGTTTCATTTACCAAAAGTCAAATTGGATTGGTGAGATGCTTTCATTCGTTCCAATGATGCACGGACACTGACACGGACACGGGACGCGACACGACACGACACGGGACACGTCGACACGCAAATTTGAAAATCTTACATGACACGGGGACACACATACATATAAAATATAAAGTATTTTTTAGATAAATCGTAATGGCATTTTAATATTTTATTGATATTAAAATATAAATTAATTTTTTAAATTATTTTTAATGTCTTATTTTAATTATATCAAGTATTTAAAATATTTTTTGTTTTAATAAATAATAATATATACTATATCTAAATTTATTTTAAGAATATATATTAAGAATAAGACGGACACGCTGACACGTGATGGTATTTAGGTGTGTCAAAGTGTGTCCAGAGAAGAATTTTTTATTGTTTATTGAGACACGGTTTGGACACAGCAGACACGCGTGTCAGACGAGTGTCGGTAAGTGTCGTGTCCGAAATGTGTCCGACACGCAGACACGGTAACTCAGCAAAGTGTCCTGCTTCGTAGATTCGTTCATTAATAAATGTTGAGAGTATATATAATAATTTATAATTTATTGGCTAACAAATTAATCAAATTAAAAAATACTATAGATAATTAAAAAAGTTTATCAAAAACTAAAATATTTAATCTTTACCAAATTTTAATCATTAAGTTAATTTTAAAATTTTTATTTTGTAAATAAATTTTTATTTAATATTTTTATACTTTTATTAGATAATAATCGAAATTAATTTGTCTAAATATTTTAACAGAATATTATGTGAAATTGATTTATCTAATAAAATATTATATCGGTGATTATTTTGATAATTAAATTTTGTTAGCAAATAAAATATCTATCTAAGTTTTTTTCAAAAGTTCTTTTTGGAGTATTATTTTATAATATATGATGATGTGATGATAATAATAATATTTTTTTACTCAAAAATAAGTATTAATTGATATGAATAGTAATATATAGATAATTTTTTGGGCCAACAAAAAATTTAAAAATGATACAAATTTGAATTATAAACATCATTCAAGAGTCTAATTACGATAGAAAAAGAATAAAGAAAATAAAATGAGTAGTTGGGGGAAAAAAATTTTTTTTCCTAAAACCAAGGGCACAATCTTTTCCCACAAATAAGGCACTAACACCCATTAGAACAATTCCTTTCGCTTATCTTTATAACAATGTATAAATAACGTTTTAGTAAATTATTATTACAGAAAACTCTGCATACAAGTCATTAGTACTTATATGCTTTACAAGTTTATTAAGGAATAAACCTAAAAAATACGCTGCTACACATACGTCCAATACACGCGTTATATAAAGATCCCGCGTATATATAACTACCAAATTTAAAAGATTTGTTTCCTTCTTCGTTCTCCTTATTTTTAGATTTGCTCGTTCTTCTTCTCGCGCGTCTTCCCTCCTTCTTCCCGATCGTTCTTTTCCCCTCCTTTCTCACTGGTATGTTCTTCGTCATTTACGTTAGTTCCTCTCTCTGTAACTCCAGCTTCGTTTTCTATTTGATTTGTTGTTTTCTGAAATCAAAGTTTGAACTCGTTTTGAAGATTATGGATGATTCAACCTCAGATTGTCAGCTGAATCAAGGCGAAGTGGATTATGAATTTGAATCTAACGAAGTTCCTGAGGTTTGATTTACATAAAATTACTCTGAATTTTGTTGCAGTCATTTGAATAGCATTGTGTAGCTGAATAATTCGTGAACATTGACTGTGAAACTAACACGTTAACATGAGATTTGTGGATTGAATGTAATGTATTAGTTTTGATTAATTATCTGGAATTTATAGCAGACGCTTGGGTGTAGATCAGAACTTTTTTTGGTGTATTTTTGCGAGAAGTGTGGGTGTATTTACAGTTTATGGCTTTTTCTGTTATGCTAGCTGAGTTGTCATTCGGGTGTATTATATCAGACATGATTGGGTGTGTTTTTAGTTTTTGACATGGTGTATTCTGCAGCCTGTGTATTTACAGTTTCTGGTTTTTTTTGTTATTTTAGTTGAGTTGTTGCGGTTCGGGTGTATTATATCAGCAATGATTGGGTGTATTTTTAGTTTTTGACATGGTGTATTCTGCAACCTCTCTCTGTTGTTGATGACCAGTTTATTCCGAAGGTTGGAATGACCTTTACCACTCTTGAAGATGCTGGAAAATTTTACAGGAACTACGCTAAGGCTGCAGGTTTTTCTACAAGAGTTCGGAGCACAAATAGGAAGGAAAACGAGATTAAGAATCAATTGATTACATGTAGCAGAGAGGGAAAATGGAAATCTAAAATATCTCCGACCGAGAAGACGAATCCGACAGCCGGTTTAAACTGTCCTGCAAGAATTTATATACACACATTGAAGGATGTCGGTGCTTGGATCATTTCAAAGGTTGTGCTGGATCATTCACACCCTTGCTGTCCAAGTAAAGCAGAGATGCTCAAACAGCACAGGGAACTAAGCATGTCCATTCGTCGTACAATAGAGAATAACGAGGAGGCCGGTATCAGACCAAGCAAAACCTACCAATCATTTGTTGCGGTTGCCGGGGGTCACCGCGAGTTAAATTTTATCGAAAATGATGTGAGGAATTACATTACGAGAGAAGTGCGGAATATTTCCGAACAAGAAGATGCAAAGGAATTCGGAAAATATTTGTTAAGAATGAAAGAGAAGAATCAGAATTTCTTTTTTGAGCTTGAACTCGAGGAGGATCAATCGATTAAGCTGGCTTTTTGGGCCGATGCAAGAAGTAGAGCTGCCTTTGAGTATTTCGGAGATGTTATTTCATTCGACACCACCTACAATACAAACAGGTAACACCGTAACAAACTGTCCCTGTTTATGATGCTAAATTAATGTATTTTTATGAATCCGCAGCAGAGGTGTATATTGGCTGTTTTTGGGTGTATACAAAGCATTCGTTGGGTGTATCTAATGATTTTCCATTCTGCACTATGGTAATTTGTTTCAGGTATAATTTGGTTTGTGGTTCTTTTGTCGGGGTGAATCACCACGGTCAGTCAACACTTCTCGGATGCTCTTTGATGAAAAACGAAGAAATTGAATCATTCAAATGGTTATTTGAATGTTGGCTTCGTTGCATGGGAGGAAATGCTCCGAAAGGGTTTCTCACCGATCAATGCGCATCAATGAAAAGGGCTTTAGAGGCCTGTATGCCAACAACAATTCACCGTTGGTGTATTTGGCACATCATGAAGAAGATTCCAAGCAAATTAAACGGGTACAAGGGACATGCAGAAATTGAACAAGAAATGAGCCAAGTTGTTTGGAACTCTCATAGCAAAGACTCATTTGATAGGAATTGGAATGATTTTCTGCTGAATTTTAGTCTTGTGGACAACAAGTGGCTTTCAGGTAATGTTTGTTTAAAATATGCAGCAGAGGTGTAAATTGCATATTTTTTGGGGTGTATTCATAGTGTATGTTTGGGTGTATTCTGCAGATCTCTATGAAGACTGTCATATATGGGTTCCAATTTATCTGGATCACCACTTCTGGACAGGGATGAGAAGCACACAAAGGAGCGAGAGCATGCATTCATTTTTTAACAAGTTTATTACCCGGAACAGCTCGCTTATTCAATTCGTCAAACAATACGATAATTGCCTGGGAAGCAGGGAGCAAGTAGAGAGAGAATCAGATGCTGCAGATTTTCATACGGTCATACCGTGTACAACCAAATCCTCTATTGAAGCTCAGTTTCAAGATGTGTACACTCATCAAAAGTTTAGGGAAGTGCAAGCACAATTCAGAGGAAAGGCGAATTGCATCACTAGATTAACGAATTCCGCTCTAGGCTATTCAGTATACGAAGTTGGAGAACAAGTTTTCAGCTTAATATTCAACAAGTTTGTGGTTACTTACGACTCAGTAGCAGCCGAGGTAAAATGCCAATGTTTATTATTCGAGTCGAGATGGATACTGTGCCGTCACGCACTAAGCGTGTTAAGCTTTGAACGAGTAAGCCAAGTGTCACCGAGATATATACTGGAACGATGGAGCAAGAAGGTAAAGAGGCGACACACACACATCAAGAGCAGCCACGACGAGCCACTGTTGGAGCCAAGAAGCAAGAGGTTTGACCAATTGGTTTTTCGTTCGCAAAATATTTGCGAATTTGCATCCGAATCCGAGGAGCTGACTGTAATTCTGCACCGTGCGTACGATAACGTCATGGTTGAGATGGAATCATTGAAAGCCAAAAGGAAGGGCACATCTTCTTTATCTCACGAAGACGCCAACTTGGAATCCGTTAACGAGCTTCAAAGCCCCAAAGGATTCGAACAAGAGGACGTCCAAAAAATAGGCTAGGTTCAAAGTTAGACAAACTGATTGCAAATGCCACAAAGAAGAAGAAAACGAAAGTTTTAAACGAGGTAAAAGTGATGTTCTTTAAATACGTGGTGATTGAGTTTAATTTTCTCATTAATAGTTTAGCTAATATGTGAGTTTCTTATATTCAGTTGAACCTCTTTGATGCTGCATCAGTGGTGCATTCAAATTCCAGCCAATATCAAGCACGTGTTATGAATTATCAGTTCAGGGTACCAGCAGCAGCGGATAACTCTTTGGGTGTATAGTTATAGAATATGGGTGTAAAAGCACTGTTCGTTTGGGTGTATTTTTTAATTTTCTTGTATTTCACATTTTACATTTAGATATATATATATATACTTCAGAACCTTATTTTTATGTTATAAAATACTGTTTGTTTTCTTTTTACAACGTTTTATGGGTTTTATGTTATAAAATACAGTTTGCATATGGATGGTATTAAGTGTTTAGGGTTCAGGATTCAGGGTTTTAGGGATAAAGTATCAGGGGTGATAGATTTTTGGGTGTATATTCAACTTTCTTTGGGTGTAAAAAATGGCAGGTTATGGGTGTATATTTTAGTTTGATGTTTTCCTTCATATTATAGTACCTGTAATTCATACATTTTAAATACAGCAGATAAAGTTTAATTATTGAAAGAATTTTCACAATAAACTGCATTATAATTGTCAAATATTTACAACATGTCTTCTATTTGTTACAAATTATATAACATTTACATTAAGTAGTGTCAACATCCTGAGAATCTATCTGACAATATGGACTCAATAACAATGAGGATGGCTTGGACAGTTTGATTGCATTACTTCCCCTAATGGCTTCATCTTTGTCTAGATTCATGTCATGAAATAGAATCCGGGAAGCATATTCTACTCTAAAGTGGTCCACCTCGTCCTACAGTAAAAAAGAATATTATGTTTAATCAACCATGTTAATTGAGTAATGTAATACAGAGTTATTTAGTTTTAAACATATTTACCTGGGTCCAATTGTCCTACTCATACTTTCCCCTCTTAATGTTTGTTGGCTCAAATATCTCAAGCCACTTCAATACGTAGATAGCACAGTCATAGCTGAAAACAGAAAAATAAATTATAAATTACATATAGGAAAGTTTAATTTTCAGAGTGAAAGATTGATACCTTGTCTTTTGGCCTGAGATCTTAAGGTATGGTGCTACAATTTTCCTGTCCATGTCCTTTGATTTCAGAGGTGCCCCCCATCATATACTTTAATTCGTGAAATTACGTATCCCTTAAAACACAAAACAGATCAGTAATACATGAATAATTTCAATAAAAGCATACACCCAAAGGAGTTAATAGTTATCCCTTATATTAAACAGAGATACACCCAACTATATATATATATATACAGAACACACAACCAACTTACAACAAATTTATTCAGCGCAGTTCTCGCATCGAAAGGAGATTTCTTGTGTAATGGGTCGACTATATAAAATTTCCTCTTTCTTGTATCAGCGATCCATAACCACCAATGAAATGAATGGCAAACAGGTGCAAATATCTGAAATATGTTCAGATTGAACACTGTTTTAGTTTATTTGGCATGTAAGTAAAAAATGGTAATAAGTAGTTTTAGAAATGAAAACTCACATAACGATGTGATTTCAATTTTTGAAGGTCCAATAAGGGTATGAACATTGGGTAGTCTTCCACCCTGAATGGCCTATTGTTTTTAGGCTGTAAGAATACGCCATCTGGATGATTTGAAAGGGCCATGTTCTGCAAAAATTGAGAACAACCAAATGAATCCAGAAAATACACCCAAACGAATAAACAACTGACACCCAATTGAACACAGATAATACACCCAATTGAATAAATAGAATACACCCAATATAAGAAAAAGAATACACCCGAAGGTATGAAGAAAATACACCCAAAATTCGTTGAAACAACCCTTACCACAATATCAAGGGGGAGACAGTATACTTCTTCTTGAAACCTTTGAATATTTTGTTGGTTTACGATGAAGCACATGGCAGTGACAATCTAGAAAAAGATGCCGAAATCAATTTTACATCAATCAGCATTGTAGTTAATTTTGGTGATAAAAAACTTAATGTTGTTGTAATATTACCTCAGCTTCTATATGCGATTTAGGCGCGATTTGGGCTTGGAGTCTGCAGACGTCGTCAAACTCATTAGTTCTCCCATTTGAGTAGGTCTTTACTCGTATAGCCCAGTGGTAGCATTTCTGTTTCATGTCAGTAGTATTTAAATTCGGCCTGACAGGAGTTTCAAACTTCTCGAAACTCTCTGCCCCACTCTCCTTTGGAATTGACGAACTTTTTTCTTTTTTTGTCACCCCACCACTTGCAATTTTATGTACCAGATCCTCTAACTGTTCCAGCAGTTTTGGGGTTTCTAGAGTTTTTGCCCTGTGTTCATCTTGCGTTGACGCTCCCTCCTGCGTTGTTGTTTCTTCTTGGCTGGAATCAGTGAAGCCAAGGCTGAATGATGGCATCGGATCTATTTTAGGAACGTACGATGCTGTCCGTGCCATCATCTTCAACGCAGCAGCGTCTTCTGGGGTTGGATTACTGCGTGATCATGTATAACATATTATAACAATAAGAATATATGGATGATAACCAAAATATTGATTTTACTCTGATGAACTTACGTTTTAGATGGAGCTGGGGGAAGTGTGGGTGTGCTTTCTTCAAGTTGTTGGGGGGTTCAGGAGTGCTGCACGGCACATAAAATTAATCATGACATAAAAAAAACTATTCAGGGGCAATATACACCCAAACTGTAACCCATTATACACCCATACATTGATTTTACTCTAATGAACTTACATTTTAGATGGATCTGGGGGAAGTGTGGCTGTGCTTTCTTCAAGTTGTTGGGGGGTTCAGGAGTGCTGCACGGCACATAAAATTAATCATGACGAAAAAAAACTATTCAGGGGCAATATACACCCAAACTGTAAGCCAATATACACCCAAACTGTAACCCAATATACACCCATACTCTAATAAAATATACACCCAATACTATTTCTTACGTTTTTGTAGGTCCTTCAATTTGTAGCAGAGGAGTTGGTTCATATTCTGTCTCAGGTGTTTCTTCAAATTCTGGCACAGTGGTTGTTTGGAACACTGGTAGACAAACTTGAATCGGAACTCTAAACAAGAAGAAAAATGAAAGGTTAACAATGGCTTTGAAAATAAAAAGGTTATAAGGTTGAAATATTCTTGAAAAACTCACATTGCAAGACCTTCGGACGGTGTCTCTTCCCTCACAACCATCATATTCGAATCAGCCGGCTCACTGGCTGACTCTTCAACCAGACTCAACCTTAAATATACCCAAAGAAAGTCAAAAATACACCCGAACAGTTCAAAAGAAAGACAGGCTTTATTTTTTGAGAACTTACATACTTGCAGTTTTTGCTTTTTTTCCTGCCTTTTTTTTCTCGAATAAAACAATAAAGGGCTTTTTTTCTAAAAAAAAATATATATACAGAATTAGAAGTAGAAGTTAATAAAAGAACAAAAGTAACGGTTATTTGAAAGAGAAATTACATGCTCTCTGCCGGTCTGTTTACGCTACTTTGTTCTGTGTGTCCTTGAGAGGAAGGATCATCACTTCCCAAGTTTACGTCCGGTATTCTAAACAGAGTTCATGTTATTCAGACAAAATATCATACAGTTAAATCATGATAACAAGATTTTATCAAATAAAGATTCTTATGTTTAGAGGAGACATAGTGACCTTCCGTCGATCGCAGGTCAGCTTGCTTCTCCCTACGAAACAAGAAACAATTATTAGCAAAGAAAACACCCAAAAATCTGAAATATACACCCCAACAAGACATACCCCTGTGCAGCAGAATTTTCAATGTTTTCCTTTAACAATTCATCTAGATCTTCACTTCCTATTTCATATCTGTCACTACATTCATAAAAGAAGATGTTAACAAAAATAATCTTGATGATAGACGGTAATATAGCTTACAAAGTACTGTACCCATGATAGGATTGATCTTCTTCGGGAGATGAATGCTCAACAACAACCTTTTTCTTTTTGGATTGTGTCATGGGTAGAAAAAATAATTATGAATCAGAAATAAAAAAATTAATTTTATCACAAAATATTATCCAAAGAAGTGCTTACTTTTTTGGTGTTCTTTGTGTCTTTTTTTTTTTTTTTTGCTTCTTCACCGGTGATGATTCCTCGCTTCTATAATTTAATAAGAGACACTATGTTAATACATGAAATCTTGATAATAAAGCCAAAAGAAAGGAGTAATAATTTCAGAACATTACTCATCAGTTGATTCGGATTCAGAATCAGAATCCTCTTGACTCTTCTTTCTTTTTTTGGAGTCCATTCTGGAAGGCAAACAATCATTATTTAAAACATACTAAAGATATAAAATACACCCAAATAAATGCACAAGATACACCCAAATAAATGCACAATATACATCCAACATAATAAACAAAATACACCCAACCTAATAAACAACATACACCCAACTTGATAAACAAAATACACCTAAATGTGTCAACAAAATATACCCAATTATGGTACTTACTTTTTTCCTTTTTTGCTGGGTTCTTTTCTTGGTGAGTCCTCTGAGTCTTCTTAAGTCTCAGACTCAGAGGTAGAACTGTCACTATCGGTTGTTTCTGTCTCTGAAGACGATGTTGAACTTGCCTTCCCTTTTTTAGTTTTTTTTTATTTCTTGTTTTTTTTCTTTTCTCTCTATTTTTTTCATTTTTTCTCTTGTTTCCGCCATTTTTACAATCCCCTAAAACATTAGAAATTTTAGTTAGGAGCATTCAGGTAAATAAAATACACCCAACATATTATGATCACTTACCATATTTTCCTCTATTTCCGCCCTCATTCTTTCGACCAACTGCTCCTTACTCCAGTTGGCAATCCATGGTTTTGAAGGTCTTTCTGCCCTTTTCTTGTCTTTATTTTTAGAAAGATGAAAGTAAATTATCATTAAGGCAAAGAGGTAGCCATCAATTGCCTTTTTCTTTTTGTCTTTGTAATCAGTTATGCCCTTGATTATAAAACTCAAAACATGCCCTCCCCAGTTTCGCTCTGTTATGGTGTCCATCTCAAAAATTGGGGTCAGGTGCACAGGTGAGATTTTGTTTATTGTCGTTGGTAAAAGGAATGCCATTTGTATATAGAGGATGAAAATTCTCTTGAACATTAGGCGATCCTGTTCGTTACCAACGCCAATATCCATCATCTCATCTGTAAGACTTTTGAGGGTCTTACCCTGGAATCTTCTAAAAATTTCTTTATCATCCTCAGAAAGTTTCTTATAATTGACTTTCTAAGGAAATAGATCTCCTACAAAAAGAAAAACAACATAGTATGAAAATCAGTTCAAATACACCCAAGCATCAATTTAAATACACCCAAGCATCATTTAATATACACCTATATTTTTTAGCGAGTTACCTGATGCGTTGATGCCAAGCGCATCACCTATTGTTTTTAGTGTTATTTTAAAAGAATCGTATCCGATTTCCAGTCTGTTCTCCCCTAATTTGAAGTTGTTAGCCAACTCCCTTAATAGTTGGTGATGCACCCTTAGTGGCGGGATGTGCATCAAGCCACCGAATCCCAAATCCCTCACAATCATTTTTTCTCCTCACTCATATTTTTGAATTTCTTATTTAACAGATGTGTTGCACACTTAAGGTCTTTGGTTTGCTGTAAACAAAAATAAAATTATAGTCAGATATATTTGTATTATATAAAACTGATTTCATCTAAGACAAATATTTGTTCTTACATTTTTTCTGGCTTGGTTTCTCGCTGCCATTTTTTCTGAAATGAAAAATACACCCATAGACATCAGTAAGATACACCCATAGATATGAGTCAGATACACCCATATATATCATTCAGATATCACTCAAACATGCAATAATTTACAAGGTCAAGCAAATATAAGAACAGTTGCAACTGCTGACTATTATAATATAATGGTTCAGAAATATACACCCAACAATTTATGCCATATACACCTAACAAATTACTCCATATACACCCACTAAACTACCGAATATACCCCCAAAAATCAGTTACCAGTAGAACTAGAACAACAAGAACAGTGATAGCTAGAACAACAAAAACAGTGTAACATAGAACCAAGAATAACCTAGAACAAGTAGAACATTATAAACTGTAAAATGAGACGTAGAACAAGAAGAACAGTAAAACGTACAATAACGTAGAAGAACAGTAAAACCTAGTTCTTCTATTTCGAAATGTGAAAAATATACAGGATGACTAAAATAGTAACGTAACATACCTTCAGTATTATAACTTCGTTTTTTCTGGAGATTCTCGATCGAGAGTTCTATGTTGTGTTGATGGAATTTTCGAATCTTAGCGACGATTGATATCTCTGCCGTTTGCAGTGTTGCTCGAAAATAGAACGGTTGTGTTTTCTTCGAATTGCTTGGGGAAGTGGAAGAGTGCACCATTAAGGAGTGGTTTTCGCGAAGCGCGAGTGTTGAGTGGAGCGCGTGAATGTTACGCTCCATTCAATGTAATTCAGTGCGCGTGTGGAATGTTTGTGGGCTGGGGGCTTGTATCACTTGTAAGGCCTTATTGCTTGTATGTGTAGCAGGCCCGTTATTATTATGTCTTTGTTATATAATATTTTTTGGAATAAACTCAATCACACTCTTTGAAGTTACAAGTAACAAAGCTCTAGAAGGTTTACTGTGCGAGTTAGAAAGCATAGATATAACACTACAAACTAAAATACAACTGATATATATAACTGTAGTTCACACAGCATAACTAATAAGATACATTCTTAAATTCCTGAATGCCAACTAAGCCAACTAATAAATTCCAAACAATCCTAACAACCTAGTTGACTCTGTTTCCTAACACCCCCTCACACTAAGGTATGGATTATTACATATCCTCAGTTTGACTTTGTATTTATTAGAGGATAGGAGATAAAGCTTTACTTGAGATATCTGCAATTTGATTAATAGAGAGGATGTGAACAACATAGAGAGCCTTCTGATTGACAAGATCTCGAAAAAAATGAAGGTCCAATTCGAGATGCTTGTAAGGTGTGTGAAGAACGGAATTAGCTGCCAATAAACACATACTCTGATTATCACAGTAGATTGTCGGAGCTACACATTCCGAGATTTGTAATTCGCCAAGTAATTGTTGAAGTGCCATGGTTTCTGTTTGTGTAATTGCCATAGCTCTATATTCTGCCTCAGTCGAGCTCCTACTTATTTTAGTTTGTTTATTACTTTTCCATAAAACAAGATTATTGCCTAAGTAAATACAAAACCTAGAAATGAACTTGCAATCATCAAGATCACCACTCCAATCTGCATCTGCAAAGACAAAAATTAGTACACTTAGTAAATAAAAGACCTTAAGTAGTTGTACCTTTCATATATTGAAGAATTCTCTTTACACACTTTCAATAGTGTAAGGTTAGTTAATGCATAAACTGAAATACACCATTTACAGCAAATGATAAGTCAGGACGAGTTAGACTGAGGTGTTAGAAGGCTCCCACAATAGACCTATATTGCTTCGGGTCATGGAAAAATTTAGAATTTACTGTAGAGAGCTTAGCACTAGACATCATGGGAGTTGAGATTGGATGAGAACTTTTCATGCTTGCACGCTTTAACAAATCATTAGCATATGTTGATTGAGAAACTAGAAATTCTCCTTGTGTTAAGTATGTGGCTTCAAGGCCAAGGAAGTACTGAAGTTACCAAGGTCCTCTAAAGAAAAAATAGTATTTAATTGTTGAATTAAGTTATTAATTTTTGTGGCATCATTACCAGTGACAGTAATGTCATCTACATAAACTAAGAGATATATAACAGATTTATGGGTTGTTCTTACAAAATGAGAAATATTAGATTTGGTATTATGAAAGCCAAAGTTGAATAATGTTTGTTGCTGTTAATGTCTTAAACCATACTCTAGGAGGTTGTTTAAGACCATAGATAGCTTTGTTCAACTTACAAAACCAGATTTGTGTTGTTGTGAATATATCCTTGTGGTTGGACCATGTAGATATCTTCTTCAAGCTTACCATTTAAGAAAGCATTATCGAAATCAAACTGCCTTAGAGGCCAATTTAAAGATACTGCTGTGGTAAGAATGACACGAACTATTGTTGGTTGAACCATGGAACTATAAATTTGTTCATAGCCCACACCTTCAACCTGATGGAAACCTCTTCCAACCAATCGAGCTTTGTAGTGCAAAATCTCTCCTTGAGAATTTTTCTTAATGGCAAAACCCCATCTACTTCCAATATTCTTGCATTTTGTGGTGGTTCAACTAACTTTCATGTATTACACATTAATAATGCCTTGTATTCGTTGTCCATGGCCTCTTTCCAGTGAGAGCATGTCAATGGTTGATCAACATTCTTAGGTATATTGTGAGTTTGTGACCAAGGTCTAGAGTTTGTGATACAAGAGCTTTAGGCCTTGAATTTCTAGATTTGGCTCGTGTGATCATTGGAAGTTGATTCTAAGTTGATAATGGGGGTAAACAAATCTCAATCCTAGTAGTAGGAATTGTTGGGGAAGGTGGAGAATTTCTTGGAGAAGTTTGAGGCATATGTCTCGAGTTAGTAAAAGATAAGGGACAAGAAGTAGTAGAGATGGTTGATGTGTCCTGTGTAGGTAGAGAAACTAGACAAGTGTTTGATGCAGGATTTGAAATTAGTGATTGTGGAGGTGGTAGTGAAATAGTTAAAATTTGAAAAATTGAAGATTCACAAGGTGAAACAGTAGCAGAAGAATGAATATCAGTAGCAGAAAATAGGGAAGGATAGGAAAAGATTTGTTCATAAAAAATAACATGTCTTGCCAAATAATTCTACCACTCTTAGCCATGCATTTGTATTCCTTGTTATTAGAGTCATAGCCAAAAAATAAACATTACTCAGGTTTATAATCGAACTTAACCTTGTTGTATGGCCTCAAAAATGGATAGCAAGCACATCCAAAGACCTTAAAGAATTGATAATCATGTGTCTGATTAAAAAGGATCTCAAAGAGACTTTTGTGTTGAAAAACTTGGGTTGATAACCTATTTATAATATAAACAGCGCTTAGGAAGGCATCTCCCAAAACATCATTGGCAAGGAAGCTGTTGCTAAAAGAGAAAGACCCATCTCAGTAATGTTACGATGCTTTCTCTCAACACTTCCTTATTGATAATGGGTGTATGAACATGATTGTCTATGGAATATGCCCTCTGATTCAAGGAATGCAGTAAAGGCTTTGGATAAATATTCCATTCCCTTATTAGTTTAAATAGACTCTAATTTGAAACTTGTTTGCTTCTCCATAAACAATTTGTAACTCTAAAATGCATGAAGAGTTTGAGATTTATTAGTCAAAAGAAAGATACATGAGTATTTGGAGTAAGCATCTACAAAACATAAGTAATATCTATAACCACTTCTTGAATTTATTGGAGCAGAGCTCCAAATATCCATGAACACAAGTTCTAATGGATGAGAGTATACAATTTCATTTTTACCAAAGTGCAATCGATGTAATTTAGCTAAGGAACAAATTTTACAGAGTTGCTTGAGGTCAGAATCATGCTTAGAGGAAGAATAAGAAATAGCATTTTAATTAAGAGTAGTAATAACAGTTTTAATTGCACAACGGCCAAGCCTTTTATGCCACAAACTTAATTTGGCATTTTTATTGATAAGCAGTAGGTATATAAGAAGAAGTACAGGCTAGTGTTTTTTTACTAAAACCAGAATCAGGTTTAGACAAAGAATTAGAAAAAGTATGATTCAAGCCATTGTACAAAGAAATAGAATTAGCAGTAGCAGTTCTGGAAACTCTAAAATTGTCAAAGGCATAGATACCATGTCTAGCCTCACTTTGAAGGAGAAGCTCCCTGGATTGCTGATCACGAATAGCAACAAAGTCAGACCAAAATTCAAAAAATACATGATTATCGGCCACAAATTTTGAAACACTTAAAATGTTTTGAGTAATTTGAGGAACATGAAGTACTTTGTTCAATTTAAAGGTAATTTATGCATTATTATCATAAAGAATTGATGATTCTGAGTTAACAATTGGGATATCAGTACCACTTTCTACAAAAAGTTGATCAGATTCAGAATTGGTTGAGGCTGAAGTTAAAAGATTTGCTGCATCATGAGTAATGTGGTGACTAGCACCCGAATCAGGGAACCATCATGCTTCACTGGTGGAAGAGGGAGTAGAAAGGTATGCTTTTGGTTGCTAAAAGCTTGCTGGTGGAGGAGGATGTTAAAAATTTCCAAAATGTATCTATGTTTGTGATGTAGAGTTCATCAAATTAGGTTGAAAGGAAGGATCAAAATGATAGTAACATTACCATATAACATGGCCAGGTTTACTACACAGTTGGCAAATGATTTTGTTGTTTCCATAGCCAAAACGGCACCACCTCTTGTGTTTCTACCACCACGTCCACGTCTAAAGCCTCCTCCAAGCTCAAAGCATCCAGGAGATTGTGCAAGATGTGCAACTGGCATACTTGTATCAGGTCTTTTAAATCTATTCAACATATCATCAAAAGATATGAGAAAAGACTCAGCTTCAATGACTTTAATAGAGCCCATCTTGGACATTATAGATCCTATGTAGACAGTATATTCTTCATAAAGACCATCTATGATGGCTTGTATATGATCATCCTCTCTAACTTCATATCCCAATGCAAAAAGAGAATCAACATATGTTCGAATTGTGGAAAGATATTCTTTAACAATACCAATTTTCTTGCAAGATTTTATTTGAGACTTCAAGCTTTGAATTTTTTATATTGATACTGCCTGAAAGTATCTTCAATAATATTCCACACTTCATGAAATGTGTGATAATGGAGTACCTTATTTTTGAAGGTGGTAGCCATAGATGTCATAATCCACATAGAGAGAGTAAGATCCTGTAAACGCCATGTCTTGAAGGATTCTGATTCTTTTCCAACTTTCCTATCTTCATCAATTGTATAAATGAGTGAAAATTTTGTTGCATCTAAATGATCTTCCATCCCTAGGTTCTGAATTGTGAGCAATGCTTGATAATTCCATTGGAATAATTCTCTTCATTCAACTTATTTGCAGTGGGTGAGAATGACCTCTTGTTTGATAGATCAGATAGAAAATTTTCCATGGTGATGGATGAGCAAAAGAACGACTCTTGATACCATAACAGAACCCTAGAAGATTTACTGTCCGAGTTAGAAAGCAGAGAAGATTTAAGAGAGAATTTGAGAAATGAATGGCAAAATAGAATTGTATATTATTACTATCAACTTTTAGATAGCACTACAAACTAAGGTACAACTATATATATATATATAGCCAGCAAGATGCATTCTTAAATTCTTGAATGCCAACAAACTTAACTAATAGATTCTAAACAATCCTAACAGCTTAACTGACTCTGTCCCTTAACAAGAAGATAGATATTGCAGTTTATTTTAATTCTTTATGAACAATTTATGATTTTAGTTTGCAACTTATAAAGGAGTTATAAGTTATAACTTCTATCTAGAATAGAAATTTTGAAAAGTATAGAATAAAATTACAGTGAGTTCTCACCTTTTGTTGCTTTGCTCTCAATCTAAGTCATCATTAGTGCTAATGAATACCACAGCTACTATTAATCATTGAGTTAATATTCAAAATGACCCTTGAAATTAGATTTTTTACATAATTTGGCCTCTTAAAAATTTTTGGTTAACTCAAGTTGTACTCTGAAACTTTGAGGCGTAACTCAAGTTAACTCTTCTGCCCATTTTCGTCACCAAAAAGATGATGTGGCACATTTAACAATTAACAGTACCTTCTATCGATCTCACTCTCCTCTTCTCTTTCTCTTCAACCCAACACTAACACCACTGTCTTCCTTATACGAGTTTTGTGGGACAAATTGAAAACTGTCATATGCTAATTGGTTCAATTACAAGAGCAACAACTAAGATAATAAAAGAAGGTTTTGCAAACATGGCTAAATCATTTGTTCAGAAAATGCATCAAGAATTGGGTAAGACAAATGATTAACAATTATGGAAAAACAAACGTCTTACTATTTACAAGATATATTGAAGACACTCGTTAGTCAAGATGAATCAAACAGACATCACTTTCTTAGTATTTATTTATGTTTATTTTATTTTAGTTTGTTTTGTTTGTTTTAAGCCCAGTTATGATTTGACCCATTTTTATTTTAGTGAACTTATGAGTTAGGATTTTAAACTTAAGAGGTATAAAAATCCTCTAAAACCTGGTAGCTACTTTTTTCTTAATTTTTATGAATAAAAATTTCTTTGAGTTTCTTTGAGAAACTTGGGTGTGAACAGGTGAAGTAGAGTGATTTCCTTAACTGTTGCATTAGAAGATCAAATTGAAGTAGAGGAGTCTCTTTCTTTAATTTTTTAGCTTATTTTGGGTTCTGTTCTGTATCATTTGGTATCAGATTTTAGGAATTAGATTAATCCTTATTAATCTATATTTGTTCTTCTTTATCCTAATTTAAAAACAAAAACAAAAAACAAAAAAATATGCGTCACTTCCTACGTCGTCCATTGTTCATCTTCATGTCTTCCTTCGTCTCTTTTGTTCCTTTTTGTTGTTGTTTCTTTTATTGTTTATTGTTTCAACTCCGCTAGGTATACAACAGAGATTGTGAACAACGTAAACAATGGGCTGTACTTCCGGCCTACAAAAGATGAAAAAAACAGTCCATCACAAATTACCCTCCAAAAAATCCTACTTTCACCTTTTACACTTTAACTATCCACCTTCTAACCTTTTTATCACCACATACCCCCTCCCCAAACTATCATTTTCTATCGACCCTGCCTTACCAGCTAGCCTCAATGCCACGGAGCTTCTTCTCCATCAAGCCGTCAATTTAGAATAAAAATAACTATCCACATATCTAGTAAAATGAACATTCAGCAAATTTTATTGGATCTATTTAAATCCAATCCAAATTAAATGACCATCTACTTTAGAAAGAAAATAATCATCCACATACCTAGTAAAATGAACATCCACATCTGAAGAAGAGGAAGAAGAGGAGGAGGAGGAGAACCACAATGACGGAGGGAAGATGGCGACGAGACAGCGCGAGACAATCGCAATGGCGCATGCGGAACGCGCTATGACATCACTCGCACGGCAGCAGCCAGTAGCGGCACTGCAACAACTCCCGGTGTGACACCATAGCAACGCCGTCAGGGAAGAGTGGTGCAAAAACAGTAAGACAACAACTGCGACGGCGGTGCTCCTATACACGTGAATGGGACAGATGGAGGCAACACGGAAAGATGACGGAAACAAACGGGTGTGGGGTGAGACGGAGATACAATGGTGTTCTGCTGCGTCTGAATGGGGTGAGGGGGAACGGCGGCGTCTAAACGGCTGTCTCTAGCGACGACGCCAAGTTGTGGTGGTAGACCAGAAATGCAAGGTGTATGATAAGCGACGGACATGGGACAATGGAATAACCATATGAGTGGCAATGAAGTTACGTGAATCCTGATTTTTAAAATTTCAAAAATTAATATTAATTAATTAATTAAGAATCTGAATAAATTTACTTTTTTTTTTAATTTGTTGTTCGCGTTGTTTATTATATACATTGTTCTACTATACTTCCTCTTATTGTTTCCTTACTATTCATGGTTTCTTTTTATTTTCCCATAGCATTAGGTTGTTTCCTTACTGTCCGTGGTTTTTTTGTTTTCCCATAGCATTAGGTTTCTTTTTTTTCCGTAGCATTTGGTTTATTTAAAAAAAAAATTATACTATTAAAAAAACTCTTACCATTACTTTCTAATTTAACTTTTTTGTATAAGTTAAATTGGAACACCTAGTGTTAAAGGACCAAAAAAAAAAAAAAACAATAAGACAAAAAAAGTATTCAGTGCACAAAAAAAAAAAAAAAAAGAATTGTATATCGTAAAAAAAACTAAAAAAATAAAAAACCTCAAAAAGAAAACATCTTTAGATCATTTATTATTATTATTATTATTATTATTATTATTATTATTATTATTATATCTCTTTATATTTGTGTCTTTTGTCTTTTATTTCAGTCATTTTTTTCTCTTATCATTGCATGGGATTTCTCTACTTTTCTTATTTTGTTTGATTTCTAAAGTACAACAGTCAAAGAGATTCAAGAGTGGTAAAAGACAAGAGTGATGAGTTCAATAGAGGGTAAATACTAATTTTGAGAGTACACACGAGTGTCATCTTTGAGTAAAACATGTGAGAGAGTAATTGTGATTTGTGAGGTCCTTTTCTATAACATTTTTGTTACAGGTTCATTATTATGGCAGCTCATTCAGAAGATACTTTAGTTGACATAAAGTTGATGCAAAGGGTCATTCAACACTTAACTAATCACTCGAATGAATTGGAAGCATGGAGGCAGGAGGTGACACATACATTGTCTATGACTACTAAATAAAGAATTTTTCAGAATCGGCATCAGAATCATCTACCTTCTGATGATGACTCTGATGGGGCTCCAACACCTTAATACAAAAGCCAAAGTAGCAATATCAATGCCATCAAGATACAAATATCTCTATTCAAAGGGATAAATAATCCTGAAGTTTATTTAGAGTGAGAACATAAGGTGGAATGAATTTTTACTTGTCATAATTACTTTGAGGCAAAGAAGGTTTGTTTGGCAGCAGTTGCATTCTTTGACTATGTCTTGCTTTGGTGGGATGAACTAGTGAAGATAAGACGGTGAAATGACGATTACCCTATAGAGACTTGGGATCTTATGAAGCGCCTCATGAAAAAGATATTTGTGCCTTCGTACTACTACAGGGAAGTGCATCAGAAGTTACATTGACTGACTCAAGACTCCAAGTCCGTTGAAGACTACCAAAAGAAAATGGAAATACTTATGATCACTGCCAATATAGAAGAGGACACTAAGGTTACTATAGCACGATTTGTAGGTGGTTTGAATAGAGCGATTGTTGATGTGGTGGAGTTACATCATTATGTGGAGATGGAGGATTTAGTCAGTATGACAATAAAGGTGGAGAGGCAACAACAAAAAAAAGCACCAAGGAGATTGTCTCATGCTAATCTAAATTGGGATTGTCGTAGTGCTGACACAACAAAGACTAAAGGTACTGAACTCAAGGAGTTGTTTGATGTTACAAAGAAGAAAGGTAATTCTAACTCTTCTTCTACTACTTCTAGGCACAGAGATATTAAATGTTTCAAGTGTCATGATATGGGTCATTATGCTATTGATTGTCCAAACAGGAGAATAATGGTTATTAGAGGGGATGATATTGTGTCTGATTCTGATCATGGTGATGATTCTGATCACAATAGTATGTGCCCTTTGGAGGATTGTTTTGATGGTGATATTGAGTATACAGTCTATGGTGAATCTCTTGTTGTTAGATGTGCTTTGAATTTGTAGGTGAAAGAAGATAGTTTAGAACAACGCCAAAATCTTTTCACACTAGATGCTTAGTGGGTGAAAAAGTGTGTAGTCTGATTATTGATAGCGGGAGTTAGACTAATGTGGCTAGTACACTTATGGTGGAGAAATTGAGTTTGACATGTGTTCAATATCCTAAACCATATATGTTACAGTGGTTGAATGATAGTGGTGAGATCAAAGTTGACAAGCAGGTGATAATTGCATTCTTTGTTGAAAAGTATGTTGAAGAGACATTGTGTGATGTGGTGCCAATGTAAGCTTGTCATTTATTATTATTATTGGGGAGACCTTGGCAGTTCAACCGTCGAGCATTCCATAATGGTTACACGAATCGGTTCTCCTTTGATTTTAATGGTTATAAGATCACTTTTGCTTCATTATCACCTAAGGAGGTTTACCTTGACCAGTTGAAGTTTCAACAGGATATCAAGAGAAAAATGGGATGTGAAATCACAGAAAAATCTTAGAGAAAAGAGGCTATGAGAGAAAAGAATATAGCAAAAGGCCCAAAGGTGAGTGAAAAGAAAGAAAATAGTACATGTCATGAGCATAGTGCAAATACAAAGAAAAATGCGAAAATTGAGAGCAAATTGTGTTTCTTTGCAAAAGAGATATTTAAAGAGTGTTTTAATAGGCAAGAAAGTTTTTATTATGGTTTGATTTAGTGATACTTTATTCTCTCACATTAAACTTAACCCAAATTTATCAAATAGTTTTGTCTTTTTATTGTAGGAATTTGTAGATGTCTTTTCTACTGACGTGACACGTGGATTGCCTCCATTACGAGAGATTGAGCACCAAATTGATTTTGTTTCTGATGCTATCATTCTTAATAGACCAGCCTATGGGAGTAACTCTGAGGAGACAAAGGAGCTTCAAAAGGCAAGTGAAAGAGTTATTAGCCAAAGGTCACATCAGGAAGAGTATGAGCCCATGTGCTATACCAGTTTTGTTGGTTCTAAAGAAGGATGGTACTTGACGGATGTGTGTGGATTGTCGTGCAGTCAATAAGATTACGGTAAAGTATTGTTATCCTATCCCTAGGTTAGATGACATGCTTAATGAGTTATATGGTGCATGCATATTCACTAAAATTGATTTGAAAAGTGGGTATCACTAAATTAGAATGAAACCAGGGGATGAATGGAAGACTGCATTTAAAACAAAACATGGGTAATATGAGTGGTTAGTAATACCTTTTGGGCTAACTAATGCACCTAGTACTTTTATACGTCTAATGAACCATGTTTTGCGAGAATTTTTGGTATTTAAAACAAAACATGGGTTATATGAGTGGTTAGTAATGCCTTTTGGGCTAACTAATGCACCTAGTACTTTTATGCGTCTAATGAACCATATTTTGCGAGAATTTTTAGGTAAATTTGTTGTTGTTTATTTCGATGACATTCTTATTTATAGCACTTGTTTGGATGACCACTTGTCACATGTTTAAGCTATTTTGGAAGTGTTTTGAAAAAAATTATATGCCAGTCTTAAAAATACACATTTTGTATTGATCGAGTTGTATTTCTTGTTTTTGTTGTGAGTGCGAGTGGAATTGAGGCTGATGAGAAAAATGTGAAGGCTATTCGTGAATGGCCAACGCCAAGAAACTTCTGAGGTAAGAATTTTTTATGGGTTAGCTGGGTTTTATAAGAGATTTGTGAAAAATTTTTCTACCATTGTTGTGCCTCTCACAGAAGTTATCAAAAAAGATGTTGGGTTTAAATGGGAAAGGAACAAGAAATTGTATTTTATACCCTAAAATATTTTTTGTGTTCTTCCCCTATTCTTGTTTTACCTAGCTAACTTTGATAAAACCTTTGAGATCGAATGTGATACTTCTGAAATTAGCATATGTGCTGTTTTGATGCAAAAAAAAAAAATGAGTCATTGCCTTCTTCGGTGAAAAATTGAATTTAGCTCGGTGCAAATATTCAACTTATGACAAAGAATTATATGCTTTGGTTGGAGTTTTGGAGGTTTGACAACACTACCTCTTACCTAAGGAGTTTGTGATTCACACGGATCATGAATCTTTGAAGCACTTAAAGGGACAAAGTAAATTTGATAAAAGACATGCTAAATGGATGGAATTCATTGAGACATTTTCATATGTGATTGCCTTTAAACAAGGTAAAGAGAATGTAGTTGCTGATGCTTTATCTCGGAGGTATGCTTTGATTACTACACTTACTTCTAAATTGTTAGAATTTGAGTTTTTAAAGGAGTTGTATGTAAATTATTCTGACTTTTCTCCTATTTATGCCTCTTGTGAACTTGGTGCATTTAATAAATTTTATATACATAAAGGTTTTCTGTTTCGTGGTAATAGAATTTGTGTGTTTGCTTGTTCTATAAGGGATTTACTATTCAAAGAAAATTCAAGTTAGACTCTAGGGGTGATTCGAGAACGAATCTTTTTTCAGGAGGGAGGGAACGATACGAGCTCTGTGGAAAAAACTGAGAACTGACATATGCTAATTAGTCCAATTATAAGAGCAACAACTAAGAGAATAAAAGAAGATTTTGTAAATATGGCTAAATCATTTGTTCAGTAAATGCATCAAGAATTGGGCAAGACAATGATTAACGATTATGGAAAGTCAAACGTCTTACTATTTACAAGATGCATTAAAGACTCTCACTTTCTTAGTATTTATTTTATGTTTATTTTATTTTAGTTTGTTTTGTTTATTTTAGGCCTAGTTATGATTTGGCGCATTTTATTTTAGTGAACTTATGAGTTAGGGTTTTAAACTTAAAAGAGGTATAAAAGACTTCTAGAACCTGGTAGCCAATTTTTTCCTTAATTTTTATGAATAAAATTTTTCTTGAGAAATTTAGGTGTGAACAGGTGATGTAAAATGGTTCCCTTAAGTGTTGCATAAGGAATCAAATTGAAATAGAAGAGTCCATTTCTTTGATTTTCCAACTTATTTTGGGTTCTGTTCCGTATTACTTCCTTATTTCTTCTCTCTTCAATGGTGGGTTATAGAGAGCTGACGACAACTACAATTGCCTCTTCAAGGTTGTCCTAATCGACGATTCCAGTGTTGGAAAATCCAACCTCCTCTCATGGTTCACTAAGAACGAGTTCAACCTTGAGTCCAAGTTCACCATTAGCGTCGAATTTACTAGTCACACCTTGAACGTTGATTCCAAAATTATCAAGGCCTAGATTTGGGACACCATCGGTCAAGAAAGGTTCCTCCATTCTCTTCTTCTTCTTTCTCACTTTGGCTTTTCTTTTTTTTTTGTTTGATATGTTTTTTCTTTTTGTTTGAGTTCATTGAAAAGAGTTGAAGTGAAGATTAGATTCGATCTAAATTGAAATAATTTGATTTTTTTTAAAAATGGATATGAGGTATGTTCAGTAGTACCTTATTTTTTTATTTTTATGTCATTATTAAATTATTTATTATTATGAGCTGATTTCACATTTAAAATCAAGTGAAGATTGTTTACGATTAGGCACTGCAGGTGAAGATTCTGTCGCACTCAACTATGTCGATGTTTTTAAGCCAATGCAGGTGAAATTCGGTGATGGAATCGCTGAGTGAGAAAATTTTGATTTTAGGGTAGCCGATAGCGACGGAGCAATTTTTTAACTACAAGCTTTTAGAGAAAGAGATTGGGATTTGAGTTGAGGTTGTGAGAGGGAAGAAGTGTGAGGTTAAGTGGGAGGATTTGGTGGCAAAGATTTAATTAGTTATGGATGATCGGTTATAGGGGATTGTGGGTTTTGGGATGGGTTAGAGTGGATTTGGAATTTCCAATGGAGGAGAGAGCTTTTTCAGTGGGAGTTGGACCTTCTGGATCAGTTACATGAGGCTTTGCGACCTGTGAAGCTCCTAAATAACAGAGAGGATAGAGTGGTGTGGAAATATGATAGGCAAGGAGTTTTTTCGACTAACTCATTTGTGAAAGTTTTGCAGATGGAATTACTACCGGAGGATATATCCAGCTACAACTTCACTAAGACCATCTGGAAAGGTGTAGTGCCCCAAGAGTGGAGCTTTTTTACATGGTTTTCCTTGGTAGGGAGGGTGAATACTAAGGATAGGCTAAGTCGGTTCGGGATTATTAGGCAAGAAGATACTGGGTGCGTTCTATGCAATAATGATGTGGAAATGGTCCATCACTTGTTTCTGGGCTGTGAGTTTTCTTAGCAGGTGTGGTGTGCGTGGATAGCTGCGTTTGGCCGACAATGGTCTTTTCCGGGATCAATGAAGGATCATTTTCTGAGCTGGACAGAAGAACCGCGTAAAAAAGAGGATCGTAAACAGTGGTTGAGGTGCTTCTGTGCAATAGTTTGGAACCTTTGGCTAGAAAGGAATAGAAGGCTTTTTTCAGAATCAAAGCAAAGGCGTACAAGAAATTATCAACATGACCTCGCTTAGCTGTAACGAGTGGAAAGGTGTGGATCCCTTTTGTTGTTGATGGCGATGCCGGTGATGACTTGGGGATTGTCTTGTGTTTTTGATTGTTTTATTTCTTTGTTTTGTTTTAATTCTGTTTGCTCCACTGTATATAGTGTGTTGAGCTCCCTTGTTTCAAAAAAAAAAAAAAAAGAAAGCTCCTAAGACTAGGGATTTGATTAGGGGATGCAAAGAAAGATGATGGTCAGCTACTGCAATCTCCATCAAGCACAACACTCTCTGCATAAACTTCAATCATTGATATCGCTCCTTTGTCAACTAAAATTGTGACGTCATTTATTCCGTGATAAAAATGACAGAAAGATCAATTTGAGTCATATCTCAAAATTTTAAAATGTAATTTAGATCAATTGAAAATTTGGGAAGTCAAATTAAATCAAAGATCTAATTTTAAAAATCATTTTAAGTATAAATTCGTTAATCATTATACATGTTTATAAATAATTATAAAACTTCTACTCTTCACAATTTCAATATTAGTTTTAACTTATTTTTTTTAATCGTATGTTTTTAATCTGCTAATACTGTAAATTATTTTTCATAATTATTCAACTGCATTTGTTTTTGAATAATTATTCTAGCAATTTGTTGTTAAACAAAATGATCTTTAACTAACATGAGTGCATAAAGTTTAATTTTTTATTAATTAATTATATTATATGTACATAAAAAATATATATAATTAAGATAAATAACACATGTATTTATATATAAATATATAATACTTACTTTTTTGTATGTGCATAATATTTTTATTTACTATTTAGTAATAAAGAATTTATGTGCACATTAAAAAATTAATTATTATATATTTATGTATAAATATATGTATTTTTTAATTTATTTTTAATATATATTTTTTATTTTAATAAATATTTTATATTAATAATTAATTTAATAATTAATTTTTTATATATACATAGTATGATTAATTTATTAATGTATGTGAAATTTAAAAATAAATCATTATTTTATAAATTTAATTTTTATGCATGCAAAAGAATTTTATATAAAGATCTTATCAACAAAAGTAATTGTTTTTCAAATCCTATATTTAAACTGGATTAGAATCAAACTCAATATTAAGACTTAGTTTAGTAAAATTTTTTGAAGAGATGTTTATACCTTTTAAAAGCTCAAATTCCTATTTAGTAAATCAAAAAGATCATGTGCTTGGACTCAGTGGCGGAGCCACGTTAGTGGAAAGGGGGACAATGGCCCCTCCCAAGCCTCTAATTTTTTAGTTTAGCCTCTATTTAATTTTTAATTTTTCTCTCTTCTTAACTTATATTTTTTTTGTTCGCCCCTCCCAAAAATATTTCTAACTCCGCCCCTGCTTGGACTTACCGTTTTTTAAACATAATAGTTTTTTTTAATTAATAATAAAAAAAATTCTTGTTAAATATGACTTATTCCCTTGTGTATTTCTGGAGACGATGATCATGGTTGCCATTAATGTTGAAAAAGTCATATCTGTGTATTTTTGTGTACTCCTATATACTTTTATAGACGATGATAATGGCTTAAAAATAAATTTGAGTTTCGTTAGTTTTGAAAAAAATTCGAGTGAAGTTCGCTGGGGTTTGGCGAACTCTATAAAAATTATAGAGTTCGGGGTCAGGCGAATCCTATAAAAAATATAGAGTGCAGGGTTTTGAAAAATGATATTTTTTTAAAAGATCTTATACAAAAGTAAAAATGATTTGTGTTATAGGACGTAGTGTACTGAAAATTTTTTTCATTGGTAAATTTTTAAGATGTCAGGTATATTTACATACACAAGAAGAACTAGTATGTGACTAAGATATGATGGATGAACAATATGAATCCGAACAAGATTTTGGAAATGAATTTACTGAGGGAATAATAGAACCAATCGATTGAATTAACTAAACCCATATTGTTTTTATGATTTCAATCGAAACCAATCGATTGAATAAGAAAAATCCCACATGCCTTGCAAAATTCAATCGATTGTATCAATTCTAATCGATTGAAGTTTGGAAAGCCTGAATTTCAATCGATTGATTTGTGCATCCAACCGATTGAATTTCTAACAAACACAATTTTTCCAACCCAATATGTATGTAACTGGATTAATGATAAAATTATGATTGATTAAGATTGCAAAATATTTATTATGATTAATGGAATATCTAATTTGTTATTGTTTTAAGTTTTTATTCTCAATAAACATGATAGATAAATAATAAAATAATAATTTATAAAATAAAAAATAGATTTTACAATTAAATAATATATAAAGGACTAATTTATAATTAAAATTAAATAAGGACTATTTAAGTGTTATTAATAAAACTTAAAAAACATGTTTTGTTATGAGATCATTTAATGGTCCAAACGTTTTAGGACCATCGAATCCGGTGCTAGGATACTTTTGAAAGCACCTAAAATAGAGCTTTTTAAAGTTGGCTTGTACTTTTCAAAATTTAAAAGTCTAATATAACTTCACATGTTAACTAATTTTTAAATTTAATGCTTGCATTTATGTCTATTATAATATTTTTAAATTTTAAAAGTTATTTTACCAAATGTAATTGTTGTTGCTTGTATTTATTAAAAAACATTTTTAATTTGATTTACCAAACATAAATGTTATAACTTTTAAAAAATTATTTTTTAAAAATTAATTTTTATAAGCTACTCTTAAAAAGTAAAAATTTTACCTAACTAAGGCTTGGTTTGGTAAAGCTTTTCGAAGAGGTGCTTATACTTTTTAAAAGCTCAAGCTCCTTTGGTAAATAAAAAAGATCATTTGCTTATACTTGCGGCTTTTAAAAGATGGGACTACTCTTGAAGGCTCATCCTTAAACACTCATTGCCAAGTATGGAGTGTTGCACACCTTATTAATTCTTCATTTATTATATTTTATTTGAATGGTCTGGATTTAAAAAGGTAACCAGTTAATCAGGTTAACCATTTTTTTTATAAATTAAAGATTTTTTTATAAGATTCAGATATTAAGGCTGAAGTCCAAAATAAAAAAAATAGTATATAAATATTAAAAGCAACATATCTGTACAAAAAAAAAATTAATGGGCTTTAGAATTAAAATAAATAATACATGAAAAATAAATTGAAAATCCACGTACTAAATTTTAAAAAAAAGATATATTAGAATCTTAAAAAAAATAATATTAAATATATATTATGTATATAATATTAAAATTTAAATAAATTTTATTTTTTGTAAAATAAAATTATAATATTAAATATAAACAGAATAATAAAAAAGTTTGTGTTATATAAATTTAATTAATATATATATATATATATATAATTTTATTTTATGAGAAATAAAATTATAATAAAAGATTTTGTATTATATAAATTTATTTAAAAAATATATATACAATGTAAGAAGCAAACAAACATATAATAATTTTATTTTGTGCGAAACAAAAATTTATATAAAAAAATATTTATATAATTTTTTATTAACAATTTTTTTATTAAAATATGTTACTTTACTATATTTAGAATATATTATTTGAAATAATTATATTATTTTAGTTAATATATATTATTTAAAAGAATATTTAAAATTTATTATTTTGTATTAAAAATATATTA
The DNA here is from genome assembly GCF_059453495.1 of Arachis ipaensis. NCBI lineage: Eukaryota > Viridiplantae > Streptophyta > Magnoliopsida > Fabales > Fabaceae > Arachis > Arachis ipaensis. Next base: position 9,212,182 of record NC_142439.1, on the reverse strand, counting down.
TTAATTTTTCTTAAAATAATTTTTTTTTTGTTTAAATACTATGATAAAAAAATTTTACTTAACTGCGACTATTTAATAAATATTATATAAGTTAATAAGAGAAAGAAGTACTCTTTTTTTTTTTTCACCAAGAATAGGAAGACTCAAATTCGCGACCTTTTAGGTGAGTATGAGAAGATTATGTTATTTGAATTATAGCTCATTGGCAAAAAAAGAAATACTCTTAATTATATATTAAATAGAATAATTATTTATTAGGCTCATTCTTATACAAATAAAAATTTCTCTTAGTTTTATATCTGTAATATTTTATACCAATTAGCTTTAAAGTTTAATTATTTTTTGAATAAATTAATAAAAAAGTAATACAAATAATTGTTTAAATATAATTGTATTTTAATTTTTCATTCTATTACTCGAACCCGCGACCTCTTAATTGAGTATGGGAAGTTTATGCCATTTGAGCTATAACTCATTGGCAAAAAATTTGGAAAGATAGGAGACTCGAACCCGCAACCTCTTAATTGAGTATGGGGAGTCTATGTCATTTGAGCTATTACTCATTGGGAAAAATTTGGAAAGATAGGAGACTCAAACCCGCAACCTCTTAATTGAGTATGGGAAGTCTATGCCATTTGAGCTATTACTCATTGGTTAATTTGAAATAAAAGATAATAGACTTGTTATAACTGCCATGTATTTTATGTATTTTGTGCTTTGATTGCGTCATCATTTGAGAATTATGGTGCCTTCATGGAGACAGGAATTCTTCTACAGAATCGGTTTTGTATTTGGAGTTAGCCAACCAGTAGCGACGACAGACAGGCTTCTTCCTCTTCTATGGCAGCGATTTTTCAGACTTTGAAAGTCATTCATGGCAGAGGTTAATGGAAGCACAGCCAGCAAACAAAACAGTGAAGATGTTTGAAGACATCGCATCGACAATAATAAGTAACAGAAGAATTCGATAAAGTTTTCTTGAGTACTTTTGTGGTGTAAACAGTGTCAATTTGTTTATTCAGTTCATAATAAAAGAAATAATAATAATAAATAACTTTAATTTACCTGATAACTTTTGATAGTAGGTTAACTTTTAAAGAGTGCTGCACTCTCTACTTTATTTGGAGTGCACTAGCTTTTTCCACTTTTGAAAATACCTAAGATAGAGTTTTTTAAAATTGGCTTGTGTTTTTTAAAATTTAAAAGTCTAATATAAGTATATAACTTCATATATTAACTAATTTTTAAATTTAATACTTGCATTTATGTCTATTATAGTATTTTTAAATTTTAAAAGCTATTTTACCAAATACAATTATTGTTGCTTGTATTTATTAAAAGCAATTTTTAATTTGATTTACTAAATATAAATGCTACAATTTAGTTTTTATAAGCTACTTTTGAAAAGTAAAAGCGTGCTTGTTTAGGCGCCATTATTTTGATAAAAATTTTTTTTTTCAATGAAAATTTTCTTTTTTATTTTTTAGTGTGTTTGGTAAATTTCTAATAGTAAAAGTAAAAACTAGAAAAATAAAAAAAACATTTTTTTAAAAAAATGTAATTTATATTTTTTTTAAAAGATTTTTTTCTTTAGAAAAAGATATTTTGTATATAATAAATAAATAAAAAAATACTTTTATATTATTATATCCAAACATAATTAATAAATTAAAAAATCTTTTTAAATAAGATATTCAAACATAAAATTACTTTTACTTTTTTATAAAATTTAAAAAAAATAACTAAAAAAAATCTTTTCTTAAAAACTTACTCAAACAAACCTTTAATTCTAACCCAATAATTGGCTGCTACCTCTGATCCTGTATTATTTAAAAAACAATTAATAAGAGTTAGAAAAACCCGCGCAAGCTTAGTGGCATCAGATCATCCTTCACTTCAACACTTCCAACCACATCAGTTCCCACTTCAGTCTTGAGTCTTCAGCAGTAGCACTTCTTCACTTGAAACTACAAATTGCAAAACGACATCCAAATCCACTCAACAAGAACCACTTCCAAAACGACATGTCGTCTCACCAAACCACCACTGACTCCGAGCTCGTCTGCGTCACCGGTGCAAACGGCTTCATCGGTTCCTGGCTAGTCCACACCCTCCTCCACCACCACCCACGCTACACCGTCCACGCCACCGTCTTCCCCGGCTCCGATTACTCCCACCTCCTCACCCTCCACCCTGATGCCCATTCCCGCATCAAAATCTTCCCCGCCGACATCCTCGACGCCGCCTCCATATCCGCCGCAATCTCCGGCTGCTCCGGCGTCTTCCACGTCGCCTCCCCCTGCACTCTCGACGACCCCGCAGACCCGGAGAATTCCCTCCTCAGGCCTGCCGTCCAAGGAACCCTAAACGTCCTCGAGGCCGCGAAGCGAACAAATGCGCGGCGCGTTGTCCTCACGTCCTCAATATCCGCCATGGTTCCGAACCCTAATTGGCCTCCAAACAAACCTTTCGACGAGGATTCCTGGACGGACGTTGAATTCTGCAAGAAGAGGGGGAAGTGGTACCCAGTGTCGAAGACAGCGGCGGAGAAGGCGGCGTGGGAGTTCATGGAAAAGAACGGCGGCGCTGACGTGGTGGCAGTGCTTCCGTCGACGTGTCTTGGGGAACTGCTGCAGAAGGAGCTGAATGCAAGCTCGGCGGTCCTGCAGAGGCTGATGACGGGGTCGAGGGACACGCAGGAGCATTACTGGTTGGGTGCAGTGCACGTGAGGGACGTTGCTAGGGCTCAGGTTTTGATCTATGAGACTCCTTCTGCTGCTGCTAGATACTTGTGTACCAATGGTATCTACCAGTTCTCTAGCTTTGCAAAGATTCTCTCTGAGTTGTACCCTGATTTTCCTATCTACAGGTTTGTTTCTTAATTCTCATTATTCTCTTATGTTCTGCAGTTTTTGTTCATATTACTATTTATAAAATGCATCCAAGTTTAGACTTTTTAGTGGTAGATGATCTAATACTGTATCATGAACTATGGCTCTCAAAGGCGCTTAAACTGTTTGGTAGAAGTATGTCTATGTCCATGTAGTAATGTGGCACTAGTCTATGAACTGCTAGTTATGTATCAACAATAAAAACAACAATAAAGCCTTAGCCAACTAGGTGGCGATGGCTAACGAATTTGGTCCATGTCATGAAAATTCGATAAAGTTTTTATTTTGGCTATCAAGGGCCTAACACAACCCTCTTCCTTTATCCGAGCTTGGGACTGGCTATGTAGCTAGGCAGAGTTAACTGCTAGTAATGTATGAAGTGTAGATTTTAGATGGTGGGGCTATGCTTCTCGGTTCATGGTATATGGACTAAAAGAGTTTAAAACCTTTTGCTTTTTGTTTTGTTAATTCTGCTTTTTAAACTGTGCAACTCCTTTCTGTTTTGCTATTGTGATTCACCATGTTTTTTCCCCTCACATGTTTTTTCCTTTTGGATTCCTTCAGTAGTTAGTTTCACTTCCCTTGTACATAGTTTCATGTCCCTTGAAGGAAGTATTTCAGTTATCTTTCCTTGAATCCTTGTGCTTGAGTTTTAAAATATTGAAGCATGGCTCTTCGATCCAACCTTTTACTCCAATCTTCCTGTTATAAGTAGAATATAGGGTAAAAGCTTGGTTTATGTTTGCATATATTGTGTAGGAATAGTGAGGTGTCTGGTGATATTATTGACACATTCAAATGCTTTTTCTTTATTAGTTATGACTATGAAAGCAATGTTATGATTTCAACAATTAGAGGGGCAGGTAGCTTGTTATGTCACATTATCTCACTTTGGTTTTCATCCTATTCATCTTCGATGCAAATTCTGTTTTTGTGTTTGTAGTCTGCTAAATTATACATAGAATTCTAGTTCTCTGAAAAAAAGGGCCAAATGCAGGTTCCCTGAAGAAACTCAACCTGGCTTGACACCATATAAAGATGCAGCAAAGAGACTAATAGATTTGGGTTTTGTGTTCACCCCAGTTGAAGATGCTGTGCGAGAAGCAGTGGAGAGCCTCATAGCTAAAGGTTTCTTGCAGGGAATACCCTCACAAAATTAGTATTATTATTTATATTTAATTTAGATTTTACCTAAAGATGAAATAATAGCCATTGCTTTATTTATTATGACAGAAGTTAAAACTTGGAAGAAATAATGATTGTATATATTCTAACATTGCCTAATAGATTAATCTTAATTTACTTTTTTGACACTTGTTATCAAAACAAGCTTGCATTATTGATGGGGAACAGAAGGGATTGGTAATATAACATGTATCTTGGTTGATTTTATCCAAGCTATGTCCATTATTGATGCTTATTCGGGTGCTTTAGATGTAATGGTATCATCTTGGTGTCAAGTGTGGATATTGTTAAAAGATGGAGGGATGAAAAGGTACTGTCCTAGGAGTTCTGATTTGAGTTTACAAGCTCCAGAACATGTGTTGAAGGCTTTTAATTAGTGGCCTAATTTATAATGGAAAAGATGGTGGGGGTGTGTATGAAGATATTACTGTCACTACTACAGTTCTTGAATTGGCTAAATGGTGGAAAGAGGATCAGTGCGTGTCATGGGAGAACAGATTGACCTTCAATAAGTTTGTGAGAAATAGCTGGGTTAATGTGATAAGATCCAAATTTCAGTTTATGATAAACTCGTCAAATTTCTCGTGGAACTCAATTACTGTTAACAAATATAGACTTGTTATTTAATTAGGGGTTGACGTGAAAATCCAACAAGAAAGGTGCATTGGTAGATGAGATCCGTATATAATGCTAAAATAACAAGAAAGTCAATAACCCAATTCTCAGAGAATTTTATTTGTAAAACAAGGACAACTAACGAGGTACTTAAATTATTATTACGATCACTCTTTGTTGACCCGTCCATATCGGCCTATGTATGTTATTTCACAAATATTTTGCTAAATAAACTAATAAACATATGCCAAACATGATTGATACATTTGGAATGAAACTATCTTATTGTATATCTATTAAAATACAATTAAATCAAGAGAAAATTTAGGAGATCATTACTTTTATCAAAATCTGGCCAACATTTAGCCGACAAAAGAAAAATAAGTAATTCTTTACTATTAGATGAAATCTCACACCATTAAAAACTCTATTGATGGCTATAAATCATAAAATTTGTTGGCCCGTAGCGCTCATCTTAAATCAATTCTCATTAACATACAATAATTTATTGGCCAATAAAAAACCAATATATATTTGTGAAGCATCATTAGTTCCATGTTGATAATTTTATTTTTGTCTTTGCAATTCTTCCCCATCGTTTCTAAGCCTTTTGAGGGAAGAAAGAAATGAGAATTGAAGCTCAAGAGCAAGCAGAGTATTCAAAAAAGCTTCAAGGTTATGATTATCAACATGGACATAGTTATAGTCACACCTTAAAACACAAGTTGAATCCCCTTGTGCTAGTAATAGTCACAAACCTTGTCACCATATACATTGTTACTGGCTCATTTAGCTCTTTGTATCATCATCCTCCTCATCATAATAATAACTTTAACTCAATCTTGCAAGAACTCAACACCACAAAATCTCAACTTGCTGCTAGCCATTCACTTTTGTCTGACCTTCATCATAGGCTCAACTCAACTAACCTTCTTGTCCAAGCATTGCTCATTGATCTTACAATGCGCCAAGAAGACAAGCAATATTCTAGAAACAACAATGGTGAAAGTTCTTCAAATGAAGAGCTTAATCTTGCACTTGCCTCTCAAACTCCCTTCCGGATACTCACAATGGATAGGATCAGATGAGATTCATTCTCCAATTGGTGCGGTGTGTTTGAGGTTCCAAGATGAGTTGAACCAATACATGTCATATGACATAGGAGGTGAATGCCTTGCAGATGAGGTGTTTGCACAAATGCTTGTGTCAAAAGGGTGTGAGCCACTCCCAAAAAGAAGGTGCCATCCCAAGTCTCCAAAAGGTTTTGTTGAGCCATATCAAGATTTGCAAGATACTCTTCGGAAAATTCCACCCGATAGCAACATTGTTTGGGATCCTTATACTTGTAAGAGCCACAAGTGCCTCATTGAGAGGAAGAACAATAAAAGGAACTGTAAAGATTGCTTTGATCTGCAAGGAAGGGAAAAGGGTAGGTGGATCTTTGATGATGGTGGACTTGATTTTGGGATAGACCGAGTTCTTGGAACAAAAAGATCCGGCAGCACAATCAGTATGGGACTTGACATTGGTGGCGGAACAGGGACATTTGCTGCAAGGATGAAAGAAAGGAATGTGACAATCATCACAAGCACACTGGATTTGGACGGTCCATTCAGCCACTTCATTGCATCAAGGGGATTGATTCCAATTCATCTCAGCATCAGAGGCTTCCGTTCTTTGAGAACACACTTGATATTGTTCATGCCATGGAATTCATAGGGAATTGGTTGCCAGAGACTATGCTTGAGTTTTTGCTATATGATGTGTATAAGATGTTGAGGCCTGGGGGAATTTTCTGGCTTGAACATTTCTTCTGCTTTGGATCACAGGTTAATAGAACTTATTTGCTAATGTTTGATAGAGTTGGGTTCAACAGACTTAGATGGCACGCTGGTAGGAAGATTGATCATGATGGGATTCAGAAGAATGAATGGTACATTTCAGCATTGTTGGAAAAACCAGTGATTTAAAGTATGCATGAGAATATAATGCTTAACATAAATTAGTAGACAAAGATTTCTGTGACAATTATCTTGTGAATTAGTGAAAGTTTATGTTAATATCTTTCAGCATTTGAGCATACTTTCTCGTAGGATTTTAAACAAATCAACTACCATTTGTAAAAACTTATTGGAATGCAAAAGAGTAAAGTGTTGTTTTTATCCCCAACGTTTTGGGTAAGTCCTATAATTGTCCCTAACGTTTCATTCGTCCTATTTTTGTCCCCAATGTTCCAAAATTGATGCAATGTTACCCCACCGTTAATTCCACTCACGGAACATTAACGGAGATGCCTACGTAGACCCCTTTGTCCACTCTGGCAAACTTTGTCCCTGGTGACCGTTACTGAAAATTTGGGAAAAAAAATTGAAAATTTAATTTAAAAGGATGTTGAAACCCTAATTTCATCGTGCGCCTCCTGTAGCTTCTCCTTCTCACCATCGCCGTCTCTGTTGAAGTTGATTGCTGAGTCCATGGCTTCCCAGGGTTCCCAGGCACCGAGTAATAGCTTTGCTTCAGGTCGAAATAGCAGCCAAGGTCGTCGACGGAGAACAACTTGTTACTGTGGGGAGAGGCTAGTGCTTGCGACGTCGTCAACGGCAGAAAATCCGGGACGGAGGTTTTGGGGCTGTGTTAATTATGGGGTAAGTAGAAAACTTTGCATCTGGGTATGGCTGTTATTTGGTTTTCTGATTGGGATTTTCTTTTGGGTTTTGCCTAGATTGGAGAAGAGTGTGGGTACTTTGTGTGGGCAGAGTCGGAGCAAGAGCCACAAGTTCCTCGATTGAAAAGAAGAATCATATGCTTGAAGGGTAAAGTGATAACAGTTGAGAGGATGTTGAGAATGGCAGTAGCAGTTGGTCTGGTTGGATGGACATGTGCTATAATTTTGCTGTGTGAAAATTTTTCATCAACAAGAAATGGGAGGTTCTTTTTGCAATAAGGCTGTAGAACATAGTGGCTAGTGTAATGTGTTGGCAATGTGTTGTCTGTAATTTGGTGTGTAATGTAACCTGTTGATTGAACGAAGTTGAATGAAAATTAGTTGTTATCCACTTTAATGTGTTCAGTTTACATTCTCATGGTACAAATAGGGAGGTAACTATCAGCAGAAATGATTAAATGAAACAGTGAAATAGAGCAAACATAAAGCATTAAAATCAATCATATGGCATAGATAGGCAATAGTCAGCAACTTAAGATACATACATTCCTAAGTAGATGTCTTAGAACTGGAAATATAAGTGAACATAGATGCTAAACAGTTTTTTCATAGTAGCAGTTACAAAAACAAATTGAAAATACTGAAATCGAGAACCATAGTTCTTAGGCTGATACAAAAGGCAAAATACAAAAGTTGTAACAAATGAAACAAAGTCATTCCACTTTCTTCCATGCTCTTGGTGGTGTCCTGGCCATGAACCTGAGCTGAGACTGGGTGACCCTCTTCACTGGGCTTGGCAGTACCCTTGGAGTTGTTGGGGCTGGTGCAGAAGCAGTCTGGGAATGATTCACTTTGGCCCTTTTCGAAGCAGCTTGTGATTGTTGGGAGCTCACAGCTGGCTTCCTCTTTGGGTGTGAGGGTGGTTTGTTGTTGCTACCCCTTTGCTTCCTACTTCCACTATCAGCAGCCTTACCAAAATCTGTCTTGGCAGATAGTCTGGAACTTTTTCTGACTCCTTGCCTTTTTCTCCCCTTTGAAGTAGAAGTAGCAACATTGTTAACCTGGCCACAAAATAGAAACAGAATAAATAACCAAAGATACAAGTAAGAAACAGAATAAACACATAACTAAAATTTGTTACAGTTGGGTTCGGTGTGACTTTGCGCTTCTTTGGACAACTCCTTCTGTTATGGCCAGAGCACAAACAGTAAGAACACTTTTGCTGTTGCCCTTCACGAGATAGTCCAGTCCTAGTAGCCTGCTCATCAGCACCTCGTGCTCTCTTCTTCTTTGGCCTCCCAATGGGTTTTCTATAAGTTGGAGGCAACACATCCTCGAACTGAGTTCTGTGTATAGGATACCTCTTTCCCGTGCCATCCTCATCATCACTAAATGGAGTATCCAGGAACTCCTCACTGTTATAACCTGTATCCTCATCACCAAAACCCCCTACAACTTTTTCCTTGCCAAGATTTCGTGCAGCTGGTTGTGATGATTGACCATGAGACTGATTGGGTGTACATTCTTTTTCCCCTCTTCTGTGATGTTCACATCAACTAAGCCTTCAGCTCCCTCCCTCTCATCATCACTGTCACCAAAATCAAGACTACCAAGGCTGTGAGTTGATGCATTCCCAGCAATCGAATCAGAAGTCTATGAGCTTTCACTCCCCCTGGGTCATAGTCATCATCTTCAGATGTCTCACTCCCCTCCTCCTCCTCTTCTTCAACAGCATCATCACTCTTTACAACCTCACATGATCCCTCACTCATAGACCCAACCTCTTCCACTTCAGTAGGCCCATCATTAGGCCTATCAATAGGCCCATCAGTAGCTGCCTTTGACCCAACACCAGGGCCATCATACACAACAATTGGGCCAGGCCCAGCTTGATCACCTTCTTCAGCAGGAGCAGTAAGTTGCCCAGGTTGCACAACTTCTCCCACTTCACTTGTCTTGTGCACAACATAAACCTCAACCATGTCATCCTTTACCCCAATTCTTGCCATATCCATTGCATCTTTGTCGGTTTTAAGCATGGTCAATCCGTCCTCTAACCCAGCATTCGCAGCTTTATACCACATCGCAGCAATATCCTTCTTCAAATACCCCTGTCTACTCACTATTTCATACACCTCAATCAAACTCCATTCATCCTCATCACAGTAGTCTACAATGGACGTCTCCCCACCCAAATACCTAACAGTACCTCCTTGAAGCCGAAACATCCCCTGGTGATAAATTTTAACACTAAAATGACTCATCTCTTCCGCTTCTGTTCCTATTACACAAACCATAAAACAACGGTAATCAATGTGCAGAAACACAGGTTCAAAAGACTCTACTTACATCAACAACCCCAAACCCTAAGAGCAATAACATTGCAATCTCAGAAACCCTATGCATTAACATTTTTACTTGCATGAACTATTCTGGCCAAACGAATTTCAAACATACATTGCACATACCTTTTCGCTCTGTGCCGTTTCGAAGTTTTCAGAACCACCAAGACGAGGCAAAGCTCTCGTGTGTAGGTAGCACCCAACCACCAACTCGCTTCAATCCGTCTTCTTCCTTTCTACTCGACCGCGAAGAACAGAGGAGCAATAATCAATAGGGTTCAGGAGGTGTGGGTGGAATGTGAAGTGTTTTGTTTCCCTTAAACTGCAAGCGTTTCGTATGGTCAAAGAAAACATTACGCGCGAAGTGAACCCCCAGTCAATACACACGTTTGGGGTTACTAACGTCTCGCGTCCACGTAGGCATCTCCGTTACTGTTCCGTGAGTGGAATTAACGGTGGGGTAACATTGAATCAATTTAGGAACGTTGGGGACAAAAATATGACGAATTAAACGTTAGGAACAATTTTAGGATTTACCTCAAACGTTGGGGACAAAAACAACACTTTACTCGAATGCAAAATATCCAATGGGGTGGGATTCACCATATGAAAAGAAATAAGAATATTTCACAATGATCTAATAAATTCGTATGAAAGGAAAAACAAATTCGATACTGGATCGCAACTCATTTTTTGAAGATCACTTAGAAGATTGTCATTCATTATGCTCTTCTGTGTCTAGGAATTCACATTCTCTATCAAGTTGGCTTAGCAGAAGTTATCAAAAGCATACTAAGAACATCATAAAAGAATTAATATTTAAACTATAGCATTTCTAACACTTTGAACATTGCCAGCCCCATAATGGAGGAGAACATAAAAATCCAAAATGGTAACAAATAATAAATACACATAAAAATATTGAAAATTAATTAAAATAGAATAGGGAACTTATGAAAGGTCCACCTGGTTAATATAAAAGGCACCAATAAAAAAACAAAATAGATTCCCTAAACAATGATCAAGATAAAAAGCTTTTAACATAAAGGCAAAACGCAAAGTTCAAAATAACATATAAAATCAATGTCCAAAACAAATAAAACTTTTGGATAAATATACAAATTACTCACTTGTCTCTAAAAACTTCTTGAACATCTCAACTTTAGCTTCCAGAACACTACCCTCTTGGATTTCACTATCTCTCGCAAGTCCTCTAATTACAAAAATATGAAAACTCCCTGCAAAATTACCAAGCACCATAATAGATTATCACTTTAAATATTAAAAAGAAAAGCATATACAAAAGTGATGCATATAATATTCACGACCTCATAGTGGTTGAATTCAATATAAGGGCTCAATTTATTTTATTTTTGAAAAAAAAAAACATACGCAAGCATTTTCTAATCTCTCCCATTTGTTGGTGTTAGCACTTGAAAGTAAGTCCAGAATGATATGCATGTAACACATTTTTCTGCCATTTGTCTGGGGAAGTATTTAATGAATATGCATTGAACCAAACTCTCCATCGAAGCTTATTACTGAAATATAAATTTAAACTTACATTTTTTTTATTAGAGCAAAACACAAAATAAATTAGAATTTAGTCTTAGTTTGTTAACTCAAAACAAAAGATATATTCGAACTTCATAATAAAGAGCACAGGATAAATATATTTTAGTGTAGGATCCAGTTAATTAAAACCCAACTGATCAATTAAGAATTGCTAGCTGTGATGATGGGGCATATTCAAAACAAAATGGATATAACATCCAAATGTTTTTATCCTTTCTTTTCTCTATGTCATATAATTTTAAAAAATTTTGAAACTCAAATCAAATTGTTTTGAGTTCATAGAGTAGTTTATAAATACACATGTAATTTCTCAAATCTCTATTGAAAATAAAAAAATTTGACACTCAAAAAATTTGTAATCCACAGCATTAATCCATATAATATAAACATAGTTAATAGCATTAATGATGTAACATCAGAAACAATCCAAGATGAACAGCTTTAACAAAAACATTTTACCTGAAAGTATGCACAAAATAGAGCCTTCTTTGTTTTTTTTTTCTCTCTTTAATTTTTTCTTATAGAAGCAAAAGAGAGGGACAAAGCTCTTAGTTACCATTTACCAGTATTCGAAAGTATGCTCAAAGTAACTCAGTTCGCACTGCTTTTGAAGGGTAAGCCTCCCTTAAACCAAAGACATGCACAACCCCACGACTCATGTTCACATTTCAGCAAAAAATTCTCTTACAGAATTATTTTTTGCATAACTTGATGATCTTCATTAATCCAAAATTATCTCTTACAGAATTTTCAAAAACAAATCCTTTTTATTCCAGCTAATAAATAAAGAACTCAAAACATCTTTTGAAAAAATTTATATTGGCATATGTGAAGTGTTAGTGATGAGAGGATTGACATACCAAAAGAAGAATTTCTAACAATGTGATGGTGGGTGCAAATCCATAAAGCTGTGTTATTTTAGTCTTGGATCCAATTAGTTAAAATGAAATGGATATAACATACTAATGTTTATTCTTTCTTCTCTATAATATCGGTTCAACTAGGTATCCTTTAAATATGGTACAATTTTTAGCCTTTTATTACAGTAATTCAAAAAAAATAAAACTAATACATCTAAAAATTATAAATAGATTTAGTGTCTTTAAGAATTAAATTTATATTTAAAATTCAAATTAAATCAAACTAACATTTAAAATTTAAATCTTAAATTTCTGTTTTAAATTTAATATATTTAATATAATAATATTTTATAATTTAAATACACATCTAAAATTTAAATTACTCAAAATTTAAAATTTAACTTTTAAAATTCTAAAGGTTTTTTACTTTTTAGAATGGATTAACTCTGACTGGTGCAAGGAAATTATGATTAAGTTCTATTTAGTAGTGTCTTAATGATCGAAAGATATTATTTTTGTTGCATAGCTTTCATAGTCAATTAGCTTGCTGGGTTGGTTGCATGGACTGGTTACACTGAAATTAAAAGAAATACATCTATTTGTTAGGATGAGAATAAAGATAAGAACTTGTACAAGTAATTAGCGTGAATTATTACGATTAAGGATGTGTACTTAATTAGTTTGAGTAAAGAAGCAAAAAGTAATCTAGAGTTTATAAGAGAAGATGTAGTTGGTATAGTCATAAAAAATTGTGTTTTTATTTTTCAATTATAACACATCTACACTACAACAATATAGATTATTTTTTAGGGTTATAATGTGTAAAAGAAAATTAAAATTTGCCAAAAAAATAAATTTTGACACTATTTTAACTATGAAAATATGTTAATAAAAGTTTTGTTAAAAATAGTATTTTTAATATATAAGTGATTGTGAAAAAAATTTAAATCTTATTTTGATAAATATTGACTGTCAAAAATAATTTGTTAGAAAATTTTGAGAACATATTTTCTGTGATACTTATTAATTGTTAAAAATACTATTTATTTTGACACTTATTGACTATAAAATATTCTCAACAAAAAATTTTAACAAAGAATGAGATGAGATCTTGAAACTAAAGAATAACTTGAGATTTTGAAAATAAAGAATGAGTAGTATAATCCTAAACTGAGAGCAGTGTGATGTCAAAATTAACAGAGCCAAAGAAGAAGAAAAATAGTGGAGTAAATTGAAAACAAATGAGTGTCAAAATTGATGAGTAATTTTCTACGGCCAAATTATTCATAAAAAAAATAGAAAATTTGACATTTATGATATTTGTCAAAAATATATATTAATTTTGACATTTAATTATGGTGTTAAAAAATAAAATGTTAAAATAACTCTATTTTCTTGTAGTGCTAATAGTATGATATTATATACAAAATATTCTTAAAATACATCTAAAATGATAAAAATATAGTTTTTAGATATAAACGTTTTCAAAATTACATCTATTTGTTGGGATGAGAATAAAGATAAGAACTTGTACAAGTAATTAGCGTAGATTATTACGATTCAGGACGTGTACTTAATTAGTTTGAGTAAAGAAGCAAAAAGTAATCTAGAGTTTATAAGAGAAAATGTAGTTGGTATAGTCATAAAAAATTATGTTTTTATTTTTCAATTATAACACATCTAATAGTATGATATTATATACAAAATATTCTTAAAACACATCTAAAATGATAAAAATCTAGTTTTTAGATATAAACGTTTTCAAAATTATTAAATTCTAGTTTTTAAATAAAAACGTACATAATACAATTAATCTTTTGATTTTTGATTCAATAAAATGCATCTAATATTTATTATTTAAATTATTGGTTGGATTTTTTCGTTACTTTTCAATGATAACGCATCTAATAGTATGATATTATATACAAAATATTTTAAAACACATCTAAAATCGTAAAAATCTATGATGTGTTATAATCCAAAAATAACAACACAATTTTAAATTAATTGTTGATTATAATAATTTTGAAAACTAATAAGTATCGAAAAAAATTCAACTAATAATTTAAATAATAAATATTATATTCATTTGATCGAATAAAAAATCAAAAGATTAATTGTATTATTAATGTTTAAATTTAAATATTTAAAGTTACCCTGATTTTGGATGTGTTTTAAAAATATTTTGAATAAAATATCATACTATCATATGTGTTATAATTGATAAATAACAACAGAATTTTTATGATCATATTAACTACATCTTCTTTCTTAAACTCTAGATTTTTTTTGCTTCTTTGCTCAAATTACTTACGTAGAAAGTACTTTATTTGCAACAACTTTATTAATAAAATTAAATAAGATCAACTTTGTTCCAATTAAATCAGCAGAGTATTTTTATGTTTAAATTAAAATATAATTAAAAATATTGAACATGATATTTCTTAACAAATTACATAAATACATGTGTGAAAAATAATAATACCTTTCACCAATGCAAAATGAGAGAGTGCTTCAGCTGGAAGGTAGTGATAGTCTTCACCAATGAAGACGAGATGGAGAATTCAGCTAGCAGCGTCCTTTTTGGTTTGGGATTCACTAAAATGTGTGAATGTCCCATAGAATAAGAAATTTAAAAAACTGTATCTGTATCTGTTACGTGAAGTTACGAAAGTAAAGCAAAGTCACCGTAACCACCAATGAAGTGGGTGGATTTTAAAATTTAAATTTAAATTAAAATCTAATTATAGATATGTATCTACAAAATAGGAACATGCTACACTAAAAAAATAATTAAATATTATTTAAATTTGATTAAAGGCTGATTAATATTGTACAACTAGCATTTCCCCTATAATATATGTTAAAGAACAAGGGCTGCTGACTACAGGCATTAAACCCAAATAAATAGAAATATTAAGAGTACCGAAGAGGATAGAAAAAAGTATAACAAAATATAATCAAAATCCAAAAATGAAATGATAGAATAATACCTGTCTGCTAGGGTACTTTGGGGAGCTTTGATATGATTCATTTTCAACTGCATCTGACTGGATAGAGTAAGCTGAGTTTACAGGAGGCACTGATGGAAACTCATTCTGATGCTTTGAGGGAGTGACTTTAAACCACCAAAAGCTTATCTGTGTGCTCCTCTCTTTTGTCGCATATTCCACCATTGCCGACATCCCCCAATCTTCTCTTCAAGTGCGGCACACCATTCTGCCACTACACTCTTCCAGAGATGCCATTGAGCCACTGCCCTGTCTGGTGCTTCTGGCTCCCTTGTAAGCTATCCAACAACAAAAAGAATAAATAAACAACTATCAAATGCACAAATTAAATTTTATCCATAATCCAATATCATTTTATTAGAGGACAGATCAGAAATTCTCAATGTTAATAGTACTTTATCTATAGTCAACGATATGATTTTTAAAAGAGGAATCTCAAAACATGATTTTAGATGAATAGTTTGAGAAAATGTATGAACTTTAGAAGTGAATACTACCATATGTGCTTTTGGTCAAGAAAGTCATTATCACTATTACAAAACTGAAAACACATATATCTCAGTATCTATAGAGTGTAGACTTGATAAAAATCAGGTCAATGGAGAATAAAGGAAAAAAAAAAAAAAACAAAGGTCGAGCTGTTTGAGGTTTTTTCTTTCTTAACTTCATGTTATAATCTCTTTTTAATATATATTTTTTGAAGTCACAAACTTACAGGAAGAACAGAAATTGCATCAAAGTTTAACGTCCTCATATTAACCAAAATGCAAAAAATGTTAAATAACTTTTTTGGTTCTCGTATAATTCATATATAGTTCATGTAGTTTATCATATTTATTCAGATTTTGCTACAAAAACAATTAAAGAAGACTAATTCTAATCCAACAATTAATTTCTTTATATTAAATATTAAGGTGGTGACATGGATGCTATATTTAAATAAACCCTAAAGCATTCAACATTTAAAAGTTAAGGACAAAGTTCTCACAAACATGTTACCTCCATCATCCTAGTCTGAATAACTGAAACCATCATTGGGTGAACTGGAAGAAACACTGCAGAGGCAGTTAATAACTTTGAGTTCTCCTTTTTAAGGACCCTCAACAAACACTACAGAACAATTATGGAAAATTTAAAATACATGGAGAACATACATAGATTGCATCAACATTCTCAAAAAACAAAGCTTTTTTACTCTGATTCAATCACAGTTTCAAGGAATACAACAATTTTCACTATCTATACGACAGTTCAAAGCCTTACACAGTAATATTAGATGAAAGACTCATATCCAAGAGATTGAAAACGAATATCACAGCAAACAGTCCTTAAAAACAGGTCAACAATTATACTGCTGGTTCTTTGGCTTTTGATTGCAGTTTATAGTAAAAGAAAGCAATTAATTATTTTTTCTGTTGAGGCTAATGTATTAAAAGGAATTATATATTTACATGTAAAAGTATATATGTATAGATATTTAAATTGCATCCACAACCTAATCAGCAATATAAAGCTACATTGAATAAGTGGCTGAAGAACAATCACAATGATAATACAGTTTAATAATCAAATTTCAATATTTTTTTTTGAATACTCAGACGTACTCTCTCCCTAGGTTTTTCTCTAATGATGTTTATGAATATTCTTTACAATTTCCAATTTTCAGTTTATTAAAACCCGAGTCACAGACTCACAGGCCAAATATTTCCAATTTCTCAACCAAATGCATCTCAACGCAGAAAAAGCAAAAGGAATAGCAATTCAATGCAGTGAAAGTGAGAGAGAGTGATGGCTTACAGTAACTCACAATTTGCACCCAATTTGCACGGGATTATGTTCCTGCACCCAATTTGCAAACCCAATTTATCATATAACAGCTCATTAACTTTCGATTAAGAAAAACACTTGTGATGGCTTACTAGTAAATTTTCAAACCCAATTTATCATATACTCCCATCAGTTGTGCACACCGGATATTCAAACGGAGTAAATGAAAGCCTGAATTGTTAAAAGGGGGTGCGATGAACATCCTATCCTTGCTGTGCTGCTTCTTCCCCACTCTGCCGCCTCTGAAATCACCGTGAAAGCTCTGTTCGCCGAGATTTTTTCTTATTAAATTTTTTTAATCTTTTTTCTTTTTTGCAGAGGAAAAAAATATTTAATTATAATGAAAAAGTTAAAAATTTAAAATAGCTAAGAAAGATAATTTTATAATTGATAACTTAGTTAACCTAGTTAAAGAAGTTAATTCTGTTACTAATATACCAGATTTTTGTTCTTAAGCAATATTAAAAAGTTATCATGAATATTTCAAATTTTATTCAATTGTGAATTTAAATTATTATACATGAATATATAGTGTCAGTTAATTAGTTAGTTTTTAATCATATAAATAATATGGGTATCCTTGATATCATCAATAATAAAAAAGATATAAGTATAAAGTATATAATTAATTAAAAATAAAATAAATTAAAAAAAATTTAATCATAAACTATTCCCAGCAAAGTACATATATATGCATATGCTTTATAAGTCTTAATAACTCTATCTAAGTTTTATAAGAAAAATAAAAAAGAAACAATAGAGAACTCTAGTAATCTATTTTGTAGGAGGTGCACATGCAGGTGCATTGAAATTATTAATTTGCACAAAGACTATTGAATGAGGTGCAACTTTGATTGGAGAAGAAGAAGAAGCATCAACAATCTTTGGTTTAAGCTCTGGAATTTCCTTTGACTTGGTGAGTTCCAATGGAGTTCCATTTAAAAGCACAACATCACTTTGAATGTTTCCATCTTTAGGTGTCAAGTGGTACTCTTCCCTTTTCAATGAATCCATCAAATTCACTGCGTTTATTCCTTCTGATGCCAACTCCTCCGGATAAAGATTCATGTCATTCACAAGGGACACATCGAAAGAAGTCGAATTCTCCATATTTATTAGTAGTAATGTAATTCCGCTCTGAGACAATAATTAGATCGACAATATGTTTTAACTTTTAAAAAGTTATCTTAAAATTAAAAAAAAAACTTTTAAAATGTATAAATCAAATTACTAACTTACCCCTTGTTTAGAACAATGAGCATATGTACGTAGATATGGTGAACTATCATGAGAAATAGAAAGCACATTGGTTCCCATAAGCCGATGCCACAAGAGTGCTCTGTTTAAAAAAAATAAAATTATTAAAAATAACATTTAATTTAACTACTTATATGAATATGAATAAATATATGTGACATACCCATAATAATCTGGATTAGGAATGAATGATGTTGTATTTAGCAAAGCATAGTTTCCTCCAATCAAAGCTTGTCTACAATAAACTTTGTGGTTGAAGGTTGATGTCATACCCAATTGGTCCAAATACCTATAGTTATTATTAATTTAAAAAATTATTAAAAAAATATATACAAAAAATTAGAGAGCTGAAATTCAATTTAAAAAAAAAAAAAACTTACCAAAAGCCATTGACAAAAGTATGTGATACATCTTTGCCTCCACTATTATAAGCTCCACCAGATTCTCCAACCCATGCTCCAGCCCATGGTGTGAATTCCTTCACCGCCGTTGAAACATCCTTAAAAGTTTGTGCAATTTTGCTCAAGAAATATGGGTCTTGAACCTTGCTAATAAGATCCTTATCAACACCTATATAACATAATTTTATAATACAATTATATTCTTAGAATGAAACAAATTAATCAAGCAACAAAAAACATTCGGAATTATTATACATACCAGCACCAAGGTTATAAATGTGATGTGTAACTCCATCAATGACACCAGGTCCAACATGTTGCAAGAAGCTATCAAACCATTCTTTACCATAAAATCCAGCTGGACCCAATACCTTTGGTCTTGTTGTGGCATTTGAGTATAATGAGTTAACTATGTGCCTTAGTTTTGTGATGTCTTTTGCATATTGAACACTATCTATTCTTGCTGATACTCCTTCAGAGCATAGCTCGTTTCCTATATCATTAATTAGCACAAAATGTTAAATTTATAAAAAATTATAGATAAAAATTAAATTAGTTAATTATAAAAATTAAAAGGGTTTTAATTTAATTTGGTACCGAATTCATATGAATCTATATTGTATCCTTTTGAGACAGTGTACTTCATGAGGCTTATGGCATTGTTTGGATTCCAATCTCCTTTCCAGTTTAATTGGTCTTCTTTGGAATTTTTCTTGCCAATAAGTGCGTTTAAGCCAAATGTAAATTTGACACTGCAAAATTTAAAGTAAATAAGATAAGATAAGATTGATTGTTTTAGAAGTAATTATAATAATATTGAGAAATTAAAATAATATATATTTATTAATTAATTACCCAGTTTTGTTGAAAAAGTGATTCATTTCATCCCATCTCTTTCTGGGAAGGCATCCAACACTGAATCCAAACAAGCCGTTATCTTTCTTTCTCATAGTTGGACAGTCCTTTTGCTTCCCAAATTGGTAAATAATTTGATCTTGTAGTGAACCTCCTAATCTAATCCTCAGAGGATTGAATGCTGCAACAATTTTGAAAGCAACTAAATTAGATGAACCTTTGAATGATAGATAATAATATGAAATACTCCAGTTTTTTAAAATACAGTGATCGTTCAATATTTTCTATTATATTATTTTTCACATAATAGTATATATTAATTAAAGTAATTTGACTTTAAAGAAAATATGGGTTACCTTTGATTGCATTTGAGAGTATTGTGTTATTCAAATTCTGAAAAAAAAAAGTTGCAAAAACAATAATTAATTATCATTATGAAATTAAAAAATGCATACAATATTCTGAATGGTAATATACGACAATAATATCAAACAAAAGAAATAAATAAAATACCAAGTTGAGAATCCCAGCTTTTCCCCATGGACATTGGTTATAGTCACATTTATTAGATGGCCACCAATCCAATGTTGCACATATGAAATTCTCATCAGTTGTAGCAATGTTTGTGACCCCTTTCACTTTAAGCTTCACATCTTCTGATGAAGAAAAAGAAGGACAAAATAATACTAAGAGACCCAAAAAGAGAGCTACTTTCACACACTGATTCACACCCATTGTAGAACAAAAATAGAAGAGAATATACTATGAATAATTTCTATTGATGTTTATTATATGATTTATATCATCGGTATTACTACTATTTATAGAGTTAATAGTACGGCTAACTATAACTACTTTTAAGTGAATAGATATTTTTAAATTTAAAGATATGTTTATCTTATATATTTTGTGGAAGTTAAATTTAATTTTTTTTTTGTCTGAGTTTTTTTATTATTTTAAATACTCGTTTTTTAAATTTAAGTTGAATTTAACATATCTTAAATTTAAAATCACGTTAGAACCATTTTATTTTTTTTTTTAATTAAAAAATTTTAAATTATTAAATTTTTTTCTAGAATCCAATAAATCAATCTAATCCAAATTACAATAATTTAAATCTAATTAAATTAAAAAATAAATTCAAATTTATATAATATAAATTGTAATTATTTAAAAAATAAAATCAAATCAAATCAATATACAATATAAATAGATACAACTTATATCGATTTTATCTTTTAAATCAATTCAAGCTGTGCTACAAACACCTTCTATCTTCTTCTTCTTTTCTTTTTTTTTTTGTTTACCAAAAATAGGAGACTCGAGCCCACGACCTCTTAATTGAGTATGGGGAGACTATGCCATTTAAACTATTACTCATTGGCACCTTCTATCTTTTAGTTATCTACTCATTATCAATAACAATCATATTAACATATATAAACGTATAAATATTCTGTGCCATAATCTAATATTGGTTTGGATAGGCCAAAATCAGCAACTTTTGCATCAAGCTTCTTTGATTTGATGTCCCTGTGTATGATTGAAACTACTGATTCCATAGGTAGACCACCGGATTGAAGAGCCTGCTTGATATCTGCCTCTATTGAAGTGTTGTTGCTCCAGTCATAATGGGAAGGTGCTCTGTATGGATAGGCACAGTGGCACATGGGACTGAGACTCTTATCAGAGCTGCAACCAGAAGCTGGACATTTGTTTTGTGGATTTCCATCTGAGATTTGTAATGGTTTGCAGAAAGTTTCGGTAGTTCCAGTTTCATAACAAATTGGATTACTTTCAACCCTGCATATTAAAATGAAGTTGCAGTTCCAGTTCCAGTTTCACATTATCTCACTTTGGTTTTCATCCTATTCATCTTCGATGCAAATGAGATCACTAGGAGCTCATGAAAATTCTGTTTTTGTGTTTGTAGTCTGCTAAATTATACATAGAATTCTAGTTCTCTGAAAAAAAAAAAAAGGCCAAATGCAGGTTCGCTGAAGAAACTCAACCTGGCTTGACACCATATAAAGATGCAGCAAAGAGACTAAGGCTTTGTTTGGATATAGGAAAGAAAATAAGAGGAAGGAAAATGAGAGGAAAGAAAATAGAAAGAAAAGTAGAGTTATTTATGTGTTGTTTGGATGAAGAGAAAATGAATGAAAAAAAAAATAGAAAGAAAAATTTCTTTTGTTTGGATAAGAAGAAAAATGAGAAGAAAAGAAAATCATAACGGTATAAAATTACATTAATACCCTTATAATAAAATAAAGTATAAATATTTTTATTTATTTATGTTTTATTGCATTTTATGAATATTATAAAATATTATAATTTTATAAATTATTTATCTAATACATATATAATGTTTAAATGTAAATCTTTATTATAATAATGTATTAAAATTATTAAAACTAAATTTATATTAATAATTATTATTAATAATAGAATTAGGAGTAATATTGTAAATACATCAAAAGTAACATTTTTCTTCTTGTTTTCATGCTTCTAATTGATGGAAAAAATTTTTTGTAGGATCCACACCAAAATTTTCTTTTCTTTCTATTTTTTTTGGTATCCAAACAAAGGAAAATAAAATTTTTCACTTATTTTCTTTTCACCACTTTTCTTTCCTCTTATTTTCCCTAAAACCAAACATAGTGTAATAGATTTGGGTTTTGTGTTCACCCCAGTTGAAGATGCTGTGCGAGAAGCAGTGGAGAGCCTCACAGCTAAAGGTTTCTTGCAGAGAATACCCTCACAAAATTAGTATTACTATTTACATTTAATTTAGATTTTACCTAAAGATGAAGTAATAGCCATTGCTTTATTTATTATGACAGAAGTAAAAACTTGGAAGAAATAATGATTGTATATATTCTAACATTGTCTAATAGATTAATCTTAATTTACTTTTTTGACACTTGTTATCAAAACAAGCTTGCATTATTGATGGGGAACAGAAGGGATTGGTAATATAAAACATGTATCTTGGTTGATTTTATCCAAGCTATGTCCATTATTGATGCTTATTCGGGTGCTTTAGATGTAATGGTATCATCTTGGTGTCAAGTGTGGATATTGTTAAAAGATGGAGGGATGAAAAGGTACTGTCCTAGGAGTTCTGATTTGAGTTTACAAGCTCCAGAACATGTGTTGGAAGGCTTTTAATTAGTGGCCTAATTTATAATTGAAAAGATGGTGGGGGTGTGTATGAAGATATTACTGTCACTACTACAGTTCTTGAATTGGCTAAATGGTGGGGTGGAAAGAGGATCAATGCGTGTCATGGGAGAACAGATTCACCTTCAATAAGTTTGTAACTCATAAAAGATGGATTCCAACTGTAGGCTTTAATTGTACAGGATTTCCATTTTATCATAAACCTCTGAAGAATCTAGATGGCTTAGTTCTTCCTTTATGATGAAAAATGTTGGTTACTATGGCTTCATATGATTGAAATTTAATGATGCATTAAAATGATACTATTTAGCTTTATTTCCCACAAAATCAAACTGATGAAATATCACAGTTGAGCTTTTAAAATTAGAATACCATGATGTATTTAACCACTTTTTAATTTGAATATGGAAGCAAAAGTGGTGTTGGACTTGGATATGGGGAATACAGGTGCTTCACAGCTATGTGGTGTCAGTGGAACAGAACTCGGATCATTCGTGTTCTCCATTTCATAACAAAATTGACAACAACAAACAATTCAGAGGGTCCGTTTTCTAGCTTCCGAAATTCATATTGCCCAACCACAAGTCGGACCATGCGATTTCTTAAGCAAAATTTTAAAATCAAACAACTCGCATGGTTGGATTTGTGTATTCCAAGTTTTTTCAATTTTTTAACACCTTTCGATTTGTGTACTCTGAAATTTTTTTAACTTTTTAACACAAATCTGACCGATTTGTCCGATTTGTGTACTCCCAAAGTTTTAAAAAACACAACAAATTATCATGTTAAAGTATATTCCTCATTTTGCTTCCATATTAAAATTTTTTAGCCGTATTTAACTCTCTTGTTTTGATAAAATTAAAATAATACTTTTTTCCTTGAATTTGTGAGAAATAGTTGGGTTAATGTGCATAAGATACAAATTTCAGTTTATGATAAACTCGTCAAATTTCTTGTGGAACTCAATTATTGTTAGGAGGCCACTCAGATAAAGACGCTTAAAATGTCTTTTTTTAAAGATGTTTTCATGTTGTATTTTAATTAGTTTCTGTATAATTTATTCGGTGTTCTTCATCATATATTATTAAATTCCTCAAAAGATTTTCTTTCCAAAAATAATAAAAAAATATTTAATTTGGACTAAAATAAAAAAGGTAATAGATTAACTATTAAATTTTTTGTAAAAGATTATTTACATAAAAAAATATATCACATTCATCAAAATATATATATAGCAAACTCAAGCCTTTTAAAATTTTTATAAATAAAAAAATAATTAATTTATATTCGTACAATATATAAAATAATTATTATATTATTATTATATTATAGATTAAGATTCATTAATTAATTTTTTTTTATTTTTAATATAAGCACTAGAAATAAATAAAATTTTTATAACTAAATGTAGTATAACAAAATATATATAATATTAATTAGTTCTTAAAAAATTCTAAAAAATAGTTTCTCATTTTAGTAAAATAACTATTTATTAAAGTAGACAAATTAATTATTTTTTTCTCATATAAAGTTTTTTTAAGACATAAAAGTAATTAATTAGGACATTGGTTAAGATAATTAAAGTCACTATTTCATTAAATTTTTAATTTAAAGAAAAATCCTAGTTAATTTTGGTATAGAAATTTCGAATTTGAAAAAAATGATAAAAATTATGTTAAATTTTGATTTATTTGATTCTCATTTAAATTAATCATTACATAAGTTAAAGTTCTGTTTTGAAGTTATATTCGAGCTTTAATCTGATTTTTAAAGTTTCAATTTACTTAGTTTTATTTTTTAACTTAGGTATCCGTGACTCATATTAGGGTTTTAAGTGTTTAGTTGAAAATACAAAAATAAGGTAAAAAAAATTTCAATTGTCACATCAAATAGTCGCTAGAATGTATAATGTAGCAGTCGTTAGTCCATCTCAGCATGTCGTTAACGATTTTGTGAGACAGTGACAAAATAAGATTAAGAACCAATGTGAGTCATAACTATTAAGTTGGGAGACTAAATTGAGTAAATCGAAATTTTTGAAATTAGATTGAAACATAGTTGTTAGAACCGAACCAGTGATCGAACCGATCAAGCTACTAGTTCACTGGTTTATTGGTTCAACCGATAAATTACTGGTTGAACCGATAAAATCGGTCTCACGTAAATATAAAATAGTTAAAAACTTAAAATTAAAATTTGAAATACATATCTTCACTAACATTTTATGAAGAATCAAGTCTCAACTTCTAAAAATAACTAATATAAAAAAATCATAAAATTTTAATATTACAATAGTATCTTATTTTGACACAATAAAAAAATAATTAATTCACAAAGCCTATCATCTAACTATAATATCAGTAGATTTTAACACTAACATCAAAACAAATAACCTTAATCACAATACTACCAATAAAATAGATCAAGTAAATTAATAAATTTTTAGTGAAATTTATATTTATATTAATAATGGTATATAATTAAAATATAATTAATTTTAAAAATAGAAAAAACAAAAATTAAATTAAATTAGATATTTATGTATACTATATAATTAGTATTTGTCAAATATAGTACTTAGAAGTGTAATGGCTAAGTGGCAAGTAGAGGTTGTTTTTGCTCCAAGGTTCTTAGTTTGAGATCTTGTGGGGACATTTTAAAAATTTTTTCAGGCTAACCAGTTCGGTTAGACCGGTTTACACCGGTTCATATTGATTTTATTCCTTAAATGGTCCAAAGAGTAAACCGAACTGGACTAGGGTCCGGTTCACTAGTTTTCCGGTCGAACCAGCCGATTCAGTTCGGTTTTTACAACTATAGATTGAAATACGAACATAATTTCAGAGACCAATAAGTATTATCTCTTTGTTGACAATTAAGTTGTTTTAATGGTAATTAAGATCTAATAATGGTTTATAATAAAAGAAGCATTCTTTTGCAACAATGAACCTATAGTAGTAGTTAGGGGTGTTCATAGATTAGATCATATCCATATAAATCCACAGTATTTATCCGTACCTGATATGTAATTTGAGGATATGATCTGATCTGTAAGATGATCGGATTGGATCGAATCGGATCCACACTCTAATCAGATAGAAGTAAATATGTTTAAAAAAGTAAACAAAAAAATTATTGACTTTTTTTATAAAAATAAAATTTTTTATATATTTTATATTTTATGGATATATTTGATATCTGATCCAAACATAAAAAGTGCGAATATCGAATTTGATCTAATGAATTTAGTGCAGATTGGATCGAAATTTCAGCCATATCCCATCTATAAACACCCCTAGCAATAATAACTAAAAAATTATAATGATTATATTTTTAACTAAGAGGAAGTGCAAAAAAAAAAAAGTACTAAATACAAGAACATTTAATCAAATATTAAAAAAAAATTTTACTTTAAAACAGTTGGACCTTTCTTGTTAATATATAATAATAATAATAATAATAATAATAATAATAATAATAATAATAATAATAATATTGTAATTGTTTTATATATCACACAAATATAAACATTTTTTTTTCTATGATCTTAAGAAAGGTTCTGTAAGTCCCTAACTTTATTATCGATTTTTGTAGTGTTAGCTCTAGGGGTGGCA
Organism: Arachis ipaensis; assembly: GCF_059453495.1. Taxonomy (NCBI): domain Eukaryota; kingdom Viridiplantae; phylum Streptophyta; class Magnoliopsida; order Fabales; family Fabaceae; genus Arachis; species Arachis ipaensis. Next base: position 9,185,901 of record NC_142439.1, on the reverse strand, counting down.
AAGGGCCTAAACCCGCCGGGTCGGCCCGCGTAACCCGCCAAAAAAGGCGGCTGGGCTGGAAAATTAGGACCGCCAAATAGCAAAAGTCCGCCTAACCCGCACCGCTTAAACCGCCGGTTTTGGCGGGCTTTGGCGGGGCGGGGCGGGCTTCCCCGCTGGGCTTAGTATTTTTTTTTTTATCAAGGGGTATTTTTACAATTTTTTTTGCCAAAACCTAACTTTCCCCAACCCAACTTACAAGAGAATGAAGATGAAAATTGAGTGTTTTGGATTATGTTTATTTTGTTTTAGAGACTATTTATAATTATGTTTTGGATTATGTTTAGTTTGCTTTGGGAACAATATTTATAATTATGTTTTGGATGAAAACTTGGTTTATAATTATATTTATTAGATATTTATAATTACAAAGACTTTAATGTTTGTGAATATAAAAATTATAATTTATTTATACTTTTAGAAATTATAATAGTTAAAAATAAAAAATAGAAGAGATTTTTTTATACTTTTATGTATATTATTTAATAATTAAAAGTAAAAAAAAAAAGATATTTGGCGGGCTTAGCCCGCCGGCCCGCTAGCCCGCCGATAGGCGGGGCGGGCTGGGATTTTGGGACCGCCTCACTAGGCGGGGCGGGGCGGGTTTCTGGCGGGGCGGGCTTCCCCGCTTGCCACCCATAGTTAGCTCTCATATTATCAATTTGATTCATATATAATTCGGATGATAAATTATTTGGTGACGTGCTTCCTTTTTTCTGTGATATACTTGTTTATTATTATTATTATTATTATTATTATTATTATTATTATTATTATTATTATTATTATGTACATTAAAAAATAACAGGCCAAATTATTGCCATAACATAATAGAAGTATGGAAGTTTATCATTCTTCTCTAATGGAGGAAACAAATTTTTTTTCAATAGTTTTATTTAACGTCTAGTAGAATAAAAATAAATTTTATTAGAATAAATTTTAGTACGAGTTTAATATTTTTATTCATCATAAAATATTTATAGAATTACTCGTAGATAAATTTTGGAAAAAAGAAAAAAAAAACACAATTTTTAATTTTATTTTTAAATAAACTTTACTTTTAATTTTAAAATAAATTTTATTTTTATTTTTTAATAATATTAATTTTTTACCGTATATAATTATTTAATTATTTTTTAATCATATATAAATAAATTACTCTTAATAAGATTTTTTTGTGTTATTCAATTATCTTTTTAAAAAAAATAATTAATCATTAAAATAATTAAATTTTTCACAACAAAAATAATAAAAAAATTATGAACGAAAAAAATTAATCATTCTGATAATTTTTTGTATTTTTATTCATATTTTAATTATAAACATAAATATAATTTAATTATATTATTTATGAAATGTGACTATAGATGTAGATAAAATTTAGTTATATTACTTATATATAGTTTTATTGTATTGTATTGCTTATAAAGTTAGATTATAATGATGATAATAGAATTGTTCTTGTATTTTTATATGTGTGATTAATTGGTGGTGTTAAAACATTACTCTTAATTATAAATAAGGTTTATAATTTAAAAAATAAAAAATTCAATTAAAAAAATACGAAAAAAAATGATGTTAAAATATTCTAACTCTTTAAAATAAAAATATTCAAAATTAAATTAAAAATTATTTAAAATTTAAACTCAATAAAAATTTATATTCAATGTATTTTGTATTAAATATATTTAATAACCTATTATATCATATTAGTTGAAATTAGTTTTTATAATGTTAATTTTTTTAATAACACTTTATTAAAAAAAATAATCTTTTCAGAATTTTTTAAAAATTAATTAATATTATATATATTTTGTTACATTATATCTTGTTATAAAAAAATTATTTATTTCTAATGCTTATATTAAAAATAAAAATAAAATTTAAATTAGTAAATTTTAATCTATAATATAATTATAATATAGTAATTGTTTTATATATTATACCAATAAAAATTAATTATTTTTTATTTATAAAAATTTTTTAAGAGCTTGTTATATATATATATATTTTGATGAATGTGATATATTTTTTTATGTAAATAATTTTTTTAAAAAAATATAATAATTAATCTATTACCTTTTTTGTTTTAGTCCAAATTAAATGTTTTTTATTGTTTTTGGAAAGAAAATCTTTTGAGAAATTTAATAACATGTGATGAGGAACATCGAATAAATTATACAGAAACCAATTAAAACACAACATAAAAACATCTTTAAAAAAAGATGTTTTAGGCATGTTTATCTAAGTGACCTCCTTATTGTTAACATATATAGACTTGTTATTTAATTAGGGGTTGATGTGAAAATCCAACAAAACATGATCATTAATTTATAAATATAAAAGGTGCATTGGTGGATGAGATCCGTATATAATGCTAAAATAACAAGAAAGTCAATAACCCAATTCTCAAAGAATTTTACTTGTAAAATACAGACAACTAACGAGGTACTTAAATTATTATTATGATCACTCTTTGTTGACCCGTCCATATCGGCCTATGTATGTTACTTCACAAATATTTTGCTAAATAAACTAATAAACATGTGCCAAACATGATTGATTTGGAAAGAAACCATCTTATCGTATATTTATTAAAATACAATTAAATCAATTCTCATTAAAGTACAATAATTTATCATTAAATGAAATTTCGGGTTAGAGGATACTGTAAAAAACCAATAAAAAGCATCATTAGTTCCATGTTGATAATTTTATTTTTGTCTTTGCAATTCTTCCCCATCGTTTCTAAGCGTTTTGAGGGAAGAAAGAAATGGGAATTGAAGCTCAAGAGGAAGCAGAGTATTCAAAAAAGCTTCAAGGTTATGATTATCAACATGGACATAGTTATAGTCACACCCTAAAACACAAGTTGAATCCCCTTGTGCTAGTAATAGTCACAAACCTTGTCACCATATACATTGTTACTGGCCCATTTAGCTCTTTGTATCATCATCCTCCTCATCATAATAATAACTTTAACTCAATCTTGCAAGAACTCAACACCACAAAATCTCAACTTGCTGCTAGCCATTCACTTTTGTCTGAGCTTCACCATAGGCTCAACTCAACTAACCTTCTTGTCCAAGCATTGCTCATTGATCTTACAACGCGCCAACAAGACAAGCAATATTCTAGAAACAACGATGGCGAAAGGTCTTCGAATGAAGAGCTTAATCTTGCACTTGCCTCTTACAAGCTCCCTTTCGGATACTCGCAATGGATAGGATCAGATGAGATTCATTCTCCGATTGGTGCGGTGTGTTTGAGGTTCCAAGATGAGTTGAACCAATACATGTCATATGACATAGGAGGGGAATGCCTTGCAGATGAGGTGTTTGCACAAATGCTTGTGTCAAAAGGGTGTGAGCCACTCCCTAAAAGAAGGTGCCATCCCAAGTCTCCAAAAGGTTTTGTTGAGCCAAATCAAGATTTGCAAGATACCCTTTGGAAAATTCCACCAGATAGCAACATTGTTTGGGATCCTTATACTTGTAAGAGCCACAAGTGCCTCATTGAGAGGAAGAACAATAAAGGGTACTGTAAAGATTGCTTTGATCTGCAAGGAAGGGAAAAGGGTAGGTGGATCTTTGATGATGGTGGACTTGATTTTGGGATAGACCGAGTTCTTGGGACGAAAAGATCCAGCAGCACAATCAGTATGGGACTTGACATTGGTGGCGGAACAGGGACATTTGCTGCAAGGATGAAAGAAAGGAATGTGACAATCATCACAAGCACACTGGATTTGGACGGTCCATTCAGCCACTTCATTGCATCAAGGGGATTGATTCCAATTCATCTCAGCATATCTCATAGGCTTCCATTCTTTGAGAACACACTCGATATTGTTCATTCCATGGAATTCATAGGGAATTGGTTGCCAGAGACTATGCTTGAGTTTTTGCTATATGATGTGTATAGGGTGTTGAGGCCTGGGGGAATTTTCTGGCTTGAACATTTCTTCTGCTTTGGATCACAGGTTAATGGAACTTATTTGCCAATGTTTGATAGAGTTGGGTTCAACAGACTTAGATGGCACGCTGGTAGGAAGATTGATCATGATGGGATTCAGAAGAATGAATGGTACATTTCAGCATTGTTGGAAAAACCAGTGATTTAAGGTATGCATGAGAATATAATGCTCAAGATAAATTAGTAGACAAAGATTTCTGTGACAATTATCTTGTGAATTAGTGAAAGTTTATGTTAATATCTTTCTTGTAGTCCAAAGACTCTTAATTTCTTCTCTTAATATGCACAGTTTCTTCTTTTTGGTAAACACGAGTTTATGATTTTTGGCAACAGGTCAAATTACTATAACTATAGTAAATAACTAAATATACAACTATTATATTAAAAATTTAAATCTTAGATTTTCTAATAAAAAAAATTAGTAATTTTGTTGTGTAGTTAAACCTATTTTTTAATTATATTTAATACTATTGTACATAGTTTGAAACAACAAATCTTTAGGTCCAACAAGTGGATAGCACAATCATATATATGGAACTAATACTTATTTCTTGAGAAGGGTAATTTTATACTAATTCAATGAGGAAATCAGCAAATTGCTATAGTATAAATATCCAATTATTCAGTGGCTTGAAAATGAAGTAAACTTTTATTAAAATTTGCATCCAAGGAGATTTTTTCTTATTAAATTTTTTTATTCTTTTTTCTCTTTTTTTTTTGTATAGGAAAAAAATATTTAATTATAATGAAAAAGTTAAAAACTTAAAATAGCTAAGGAAGATAATTCAATAATTGATAACTTAGTTAACTTAGCTGAGGAAGTTAATTCTATTACTAATATACCAGGTTTTTATTATAAAGCAATATTAAAAAGTTATCATAAATATTTCAAATTTTATTCAAATTGTGAATTTAAATTGTTATACATGAATATATAGTGTCAGTTAATTAGTTAGTTTTTAATCATATAAATAATATGCGTATCCTTTTTTTTATTATCGAAGATATGGAGACTCGAACCCGTAACCTCTTAATTGAGTATGGGGAGACTATGTCATTTGAGCTATTGCTTCTTGGCAATAATATGCGTATCCTTGAAGTCATCAATAATAAAAAAGATAATTAATTGAAAATAAAAGAAATTAAAGAAATTTAATCATAAACTATTCCCAGCAAAGTACATATATATGCATATGCTCTATAAGTCTTAATAACTCTATATAAGTTCTATAAGAAACATAAAAAAGAAACAATAGAGAACCCTAGTAATCTATTTTGTAGGAGGTGCACATGCAGGTGCATTGAAATTATTGATTTGCACAAAGACTATTGAATGAGGTGCAACTTTGATTGGAGAAGAAGAAGAAGCATCAACAATCTTTGGTTTAAGCTCTGGAATTTCCTTTGACTTGGTAAGTTCCAATGGAGTTCCATTCAAAAGCACAACATCACTTTGAATGTTTCCATCTTTAGGTGTCAAGTGGTACTCTTCCCTTTTCAATGAATCCATCAAATTCACTGTGTTTATTCCTTCTGATGCTAACTCCTCCGGATAAAGATTCATGTCATTCACAAGGGACACATCGAAAGATGTCGAATTCTCCATGTTTATTAGTAGTAATGTGATTCCGCTCTGAGACAATAATTAGATCGACAATATGTTATAACTTTTAAAAAGTTATCTTAAAATTAAAAAAAAACTTTTAAAATGTATAAATCAAATTACTAGCTTACCCCTTGTTTAGAACAATGAGCATATGTACGCAGATATGGTGAACTATCATGAGAAATAGAAAGCACATTGGTTCCCATAAGCCGATGCCACAAAAGTGCTCTATTTAAAGAAAATAAAATTGTTATTCATTCAAAAATGACATTTAATTTAACTACTTATATGAATATGAATAAATATATGTGACATACCCATAATAATCTGGATTAGGAATGAATGATGTTGTATTTAGCAAAGCATAGTTTCCTCCAATCAAAGCTTGTCTACAATAAACTTTGTGGTTGAAGGTTGATGTCATACCCAATTGGTCCAAATACCTATAGTTATTATTAATTAAAAAAATTATTAAAAAAAATATATAAAAAATAGAGAGCTAAAATTCAATTAAAAAAAAAACTTACCAAAAGCCATTAACAAAAGTATGTGAAACATCCTTGCCTCCACTGTTATAAGCTCCACCAGATTCTCCAACCCATGCTCCAGCCCATGGTGTGAATTCCTTCACCGCCGTTGAAACATCCTTAAAAGTTTGTGCAATTTTGCTCAAGAAATATGGGTCTTGAACCTTGCTAATAAGATCCCTATCAACACCTATATAACATAATTTTATAATACAATTATATTCTTAGAATTAAAAAAATTAATCAAGCAACAAAAAAGACTAAAAGATTTAGATATAAAAGTGGAATGAGTAATATACTTTAACATTATAATTTTTGGTATTTTTTAAAACTATGGTAGGTATACAAATTAGATTTATGTACTCCAAATTAGATTTGTGTAAATTTTTTTAATTTTTTAAACACAAATTGGAGGGTCCAATTTTTATTCCTAAATCAGACAGTCCGATTTTTGTATCTCTTAAAAATCTGCTGGTCCGATTTCTACTCCCTAAATTAAATCATCCCACATTTTAAAAAATACCACTGCAGATCATAATCATTATTAATCCAATATTAAAAAAAATGTGACAAAAAAAACATTCTGAATTATTATACATACCAGCACCAAGGTTATAAATGTGATGTGTAACTCCATCAATGACACCAGGTCCAACATGTTGCAAGAAGCTATCAAACCATTCTTTACCATAAAATCCAGCTGGACCCATCACCTTTGGTCTTGTTGTGGCATTTGAGTATAATGAGTTAACTATGTGCCTTAGTTTTGTGATGTCTTTTGCATATTGAACACTATCTATTCTTGCTGATACTCCTTCAGAGCATAGCTCGTTTCCTATATCATTAATTAGCACAAAATGTTAAATTTATAAAAAATTATAGATAAAAATTAAATTAGTTAATTATAAAAATTAAAAGGGTTTTAATTTAATTTGGTACCGAATTCATATGAATCTATATTGTATCCTTTTGAGACAGTGTACTTCATGAGGCTTATGGCATTGTTTGGATTCCAATCTCCTTTCCAGTTTAATTGGTCTTCCTTGGAATTTTTCTTGCCAATAAGTGCGTTTAAGCCAAATGTAAATTTGACACTGCAAAGTTTAAAGTAAATAAGATAAGATAAAATTGATTGTTTGTGAAGTAATTATAATAATATTGAGAAATTAAAATAATATATATTTATTAATTAATTACCCAGTTTTGTTGAAAAAGTGATTCACTTCATCCCATCTCTTTCTGGGAAGGCATCCAACACTGAATCCAAACAAGCCGTTATCTTTCTTTCTCATAGTTGGGCAGTGCTTTTGCTTCCCAAATTGGTAAATAATTTGATCTTGTAGTGAACCTCCTAATCTAATCCTCAGAGGATTGAATGCTGCAACAATTTTGAAAGCAACTAAATTAGATGAACCTTTGAATGATAGATAATAATATGAAATACTCCAGTTTTTTAAAATACAGTGATCGTTCAATATTTTCTATTATATTATTTTTCACATAATAGTATATATTAATTAAAGTAATTTGACTTTAAAGAAAATATGGGTTACCTTTGATTGCATTTGAGAGTATTGTGTTATTCAAATTCTGAAAAAAAAAAGTTGCAAAAACAATAATTAATTATCATTATGAAATTAAAAAATGCATACAATATTCTGAATGGTAATATACGACAATAATATCAAACAAAAGAAATAAATAAAATACCAAGTTGAGAATCCCAGCTTTTCCCCATGGACATTGGTTATAGTCACATTTATTAGATGGCCACCAATCCAATGTTGCACATATGAAATTCTCATCAGTTGTAGCAATGTTTGTGACCCCTTTCACTTTAAGCTTCACATCTTCTGATGAAGAAAAAGAAGGACAAAATAATACTAAGAGACCCAAAAAGAGAGCTACTTTCACACACTGATTCACACCCATTGTAGAACAAAAATAGAAGAGAATATACTATGAATAATTTCTATTGATGTTTATTATATGATTTATATCATTGGTATCTACTATTTATAGTGTTAGTAGTGTGGTTAGCTATAACTACTTTTAAGTGAATAGATATTTTTAAATTTTAAGATATGTTTATCTTAAATAATTTAAAGTTTAAATTATATAATTCAATTTTTGTGAAAGTTAAATTTGATTTTTTTTGTCTGAATTTTTTTTATTATTTTAAATACTCGTTTCTTAAATTTAATTTGCTATCAAAAGACAATTGCTCTAATCCCAGTTTATTTATTTTTGTATGAGGTGTTATTTTCTATTTTTTTTATTATAATATTTGGGCTCAAATTTAACTTTTTTTAGCAATATTTTTATTTCATTTCCTCAATTTTTTTGGTTTAAAGTTTAATCAACTGGGCAAACGCCAAAAAAAAAAATACAGAAAAATTACTCTAGGAAAAACTTTTTAATATAAAGATATGTTTTAATTTATTTATTTATATACAGTTTATATCCTTGATCAATGATCATGAACTATATAGTAACCTAATATGTGTTTTAAGGATTTAATCTCGGATGAGAGATAAGAAAACTCTCAAGATTAAATTAGTCTAAATATTTTAAATATTTTTTAAATTAATGATATCTTAATGTGTGTACTTTCATAATAGGTAACTTGTATATTTGTAAAAGTTTAAATTAGATTGATCTTATCAATTATCATATTGTTAACAAATGGCGTGAATAATAGATTAGATTAGATTAGCTTTTATATTTAATTTCAAACCGACTCATTCATTTTATATTATATAATATAATACTATTTTTATTATTAATTATTTATACTTTTATTTACAACAATTTTCTGAAAACAACTCCTTGGCATAGTCTCTCCAACATAGATATCAGGCCAATTACTGTTGTATATACATTCAATTATTATTATTTTTTTTTCTAATTCAAAAGTTTTAAATGGTAATTTTTTTTCTAAAATTGAATAAATCAATCTAATCCAAATCACAATAATTTAAATTTGATTAAATTAAAAAATAAATTTAAATTAATACAGTTTAAATTACAATTATTTACAAATCAAATCCATAGCATCTAAATCAACACAATCTAAATTTCTCTTAAAATATCATTAGTTAAATTTGACATATCTTAAATTTAAAATCACATTGGAACCACTTTACTATCTTTTTTTAATTCAAAAGTTTTAAATTGTTAAATTTTTTCTAGAATCCAATAAATCAGTCTAATCCAAATTATGATAATTTAAATCTATTAAATTAAAAAATAAATTCAAATTTATATAATATAAATTGTAATTATTTAAAAAAATAAAATAAAATCAATACAATCTAAATAGATACAACTTATATCAATTTTATCTTTTAAATCAATTCAAACTGTACTACAAACACCTTCTATCTTTTAGTTATTCACTCATTATCAATAACAATCATATTTACATATATAAAGGTATAAATATTCTTATATTTGTATATATTATATTTATTCAATAAAAAATCCTAGCATAATAACAGTTTGTACTTGTGTATGTTCTTAACAACACCAATATAATTCATAATTATAGAAATATATATACAAGAAGAAAATGAAAAAGACACTTAAAATGTTGATGATGTTTCACCAAAAGCTAACATTTACAAACTCATTATCCAAAAGTTGTTCTACTTTTCTCTTACCTTGGATCTTAGAAGACTTATCTAGGCTCATGCTCATGGTGTTTTTGTATATATTCGGAGCTTGAATACAAGGATTCACTGCTGTAAGGTTGATGGGAACTCTCTAAGCTTACCTCATTATGTTGAAAACTTGATGAAGTTGAGGGTTCAGATTGATCAGCAGCAGGGTCCAAACCAATTGAGTGCAATATGATTTCAATCTCTTTCACTACATCACTCATTGGAGGCCTGTCAGCTCCTGATTCTTCAAGACACATCATTGCAAGATCAACAAACTTCTCAAAACCATTCAGGGCCGAGCCATCTCTGATGGCTCGGTCGATGAGTTCATGCAGGCCATACATGTCCTTAGTCTTGTCAATTGAATTCCTGACCACTTTCACAATGTATTTCCCTCGATCTATCGGCTTTCTTCCGGTTATGAGCTCTAGCATCAGTACTCCAAAACTATACACATCACTCTTCTCAGTCACCTGCTGACTTATGTAGTATTCTGGATCCAAGTATCCCTAAAATTAGAATGAAAATTATATTACCTTGTGCTACAAGTTTGAGAAACTATAGCACTATAGAATCAATCATCAAATACTAACCATTGTTCCTTTAACTTGAGTGGTGACATGATCTTTGCCATAATCTAATATTGGTTTGGATAGGCCAAAATCAGCAACTTTTGCATCAAGCTTCTCATCCAGCAAAATGTTGTTTGATTTGATGTCCCTGTGTATGATTGGAGGATCGGCGTGTTCGTGAAGATAAGCCAAACCCCTTGCAGCTCCAAGGGCTACTTTGATCCTTCTATGCCACCCAAATCTAATGCCTGATTTCCCTGCATAGATCACATCACATCACATGCATGTTATAAAATTACAAAACTAATATCTCAAGTAAGTATCAAGCTTGATGTGTAAAAGAACCTGTGATAGTATCCTTCAAGGTTCCATTTGGAACAAACTCATAAACCAGCATCTGTTCCCCTTCTTCAAAGCAGAATCCAACTAGGCTTACCACATTCTTGTGGTGAACCCTTGAAAGGAGTTCAATCTCGGCTTTGAATTCTAACCCGCCCTGCTTCGATTCCTTTTGAGCTCGTTTTATGGCTATCAGTTGTCCAGAGGGAAGAGTTCCCTTATAAACCTTTATACACACACAAGAATATCTATCAGAAAATGTTACATTTTATTAACATAGAAATAAGTATGAAATGAAACACTTGGTAACAAATTGTTCAATTTAAGACATATCTGAATCAAATAAGAAACAATCAAGACCTTTCCATAACCCCCAGATCCAACATCATTAGCTGGTGAAAAGTTGTTTGTGTATTTCTTAAGTTCTTTAACAGAGAACTGCCTTACTGCCTTTAACTCAGGGGTGCCACAGTTGCTTTTACTTGGATCCCAGTTTCCTGCATTTCGCGAAACCAATAGTACTGTTAACATAAATGCTCATGAATACATGTAGTCTGTTTGATTGTTAAGACACTAATAAGAAGACACAAAAAGACATTTATCATTAAAAACTACCAAAAGGATTGTTTCGAGAAATCGCTCTTTCTGCTCTTAGCTTCTGGCGGAAAGCATAAACCCCTGCAAGTAGTAATAGCACAAGGACAAAAGAACCACCAACTGCCACTCCAATCAACAATGCAGTGTTTGATGAGTTACTCAACTGCTTAGGCTCTTGATCATGACAAAGAAATACAGAAAATAAGTTAAGTCCAAAACATAACAAGTGTTGATGATTCCTCTACACTAGTCAATGAAAAACGATTCGATTCGAAGGATAGTAAGTTACCGATTTTGTCAGGGTAAAAATCATATGGTCTATGAGCACTGAGGTTAAGAAGCACAAGACTCATCTGAGAAATTTCACTCTGGCTGAAACTATCCTTGTTTAATGGGAAGATTTTGATAATAAAATCAAAACACTCAAATGGATGGGAATCTAGAGTGCTTGAAACTACTGATTCCACAGGTAGACCACCGGATTGAAGAGCCTGCTTGATATCTGTCTCTATTGAAGTGGTGTTGCTCCAGTCATAAAGGGAAGGTGCTCTGTAAGTTACAGTACCAGTGTATGGATAGGCACAGTGGCACATGGGACTGAGACTCTTATCAGAGCTGCAACCAGAAGCTGGACATTTGTTTTGTGGATTTCCATCTGAGATTTGTAAAGGTTTGCAGAAAGTTTCGGTAGTTCCAGTTTCATAACAAATTGGATTACTTTGAAGCCTGCATATTAAAATGAAGTTAATACTCAATAGTCAAATGTGATTCTATTGCATGACTTATAATTTGTTGGTTGCTTTACTAGCTTACACTATGATGAACTTAGGCAGTTGATTTTGCTGCGTAAACTCCTCAATTAAGTTCGAGTGCAAATCAATAACTTGCAACTTTTTGCTATAGTAGGGGCCAAGATCCAGTGTTCCATTAAGTTGATTCACACTTAATACCCTATCAACAAAGCAAAAGTAACAGCATTAGTATAATATATTGATTATAGAAGTGATAATGATAGATTTCTTTTATTTCTGAAAGTGAAACTCACACATATTGCAAAGAGGGAAGGCTAAAGAAACCAGCAGGTATTTGGCCAGACAGGTTTGCCTCCTGCATCCGTCTGTCGAAAAACACAGGCAAAAACTGCATTGAAGTGTTGAAAAAAGCACATTGATATAGAAGAGTGAAATAAGTAACAAAAAGAAAGACTTACAATGTTGTTAAATTCTTCATAATCAAAAGCCATTGTGGAAAATCTGTGCTATCAAAGGCATTGCTGCTCAAATCCCTTCAACATAGATTTTAGAGAATTTCACCATTGTATTACAAGAAACATTTAATCAATTTGAGTACATATAAAATATTACAGGCCTAAAACTAAAACTAACTGACCTAAACTATCATGATCAATAATAATGCAGTTATCTAAAATCAAATGCTTGTCTACTTACAAGTATTTCAGGGAGCTCATTCCAGTAAGATTTGGCAGGGGACCTTCCAGCTTATTGTTGCACAATATCCTGAAAAGCATAAATAAAATAAAATAAGATCTTGTCATGGAAATATTGAATTTCCAAGAGTGATACCAAAAACTATGAGTGCTTACAGGTCTGCAACATTGGTAAGGTTGTTGAGGCTCTGAGGCACCAATCCTCTTAATGTATTGTGTTCAAAGCGTCTGTATCCACAAGACAAAAAATATGAGCAAATTATAATTACTCACATCAAAGTTTGAGGATTTGATGTATAAATAATCACTCACATCAAAGTTAGATTCTGAACAAGTCCAATTGTATCCGGAATCTCGCCGGTTAGCTGATTGTTGTCAAGAATCCTGAGAGTGAAAACATGAAGAAATTCATTCAGTTTGATCAATAGGCATGCTGTTAAAACTTGCCACTTTGAATGCCAAGACAACAAACAAATGCTGTATTGTGATTTTGTTTCTCTAGTTAGGAAGTTTGGTTTTGTTTGATTAGTATTGTTATGACAAATATAATTCCCTCCATTTCATCATTTGAAAATCTGATACAATATTATATTAATAAAAAGTGTTAGTTTCTTAACATTTATCAATTTTAAATTCTAAACCCTAAATTGGTTTTACTTTGTTTCACTTTCAGATGTTCTTTTTAAATTGAGCAATGCTACATGACCAGCAAATATTATCATTTTTTGCCAGCAATAATTTGCACCCATATTTACATACGTTTTGCACACAATAAACATATAGTTTACATCTATATTTACCAGAGTTTTGCCCAATAAATCAATACAGTTTGCACCCACATTTTTCAGAATTTACACACATGAATTAGCAAAATTTATTTGTTAAAGACAATTTAGTATTTGTACTGGCCAAATGATAGACAAGTAGTGTAGAAGAAGTGTAAGTCTTACAAATGCATGAGAGCCATTCCTGAGCTAAAAAGTTGAGAAGGAACTTCTCCTGAAAACTTATTCTTCCCAAGATGGCTGCAAAAAAATATGGTTAGTCAAGACTCAAGAGAAAATTGGCACAAGAGAGGTGAGTCACAACAACTTACAAGTGCTGTGCTTTGAGGAGGGTATCAAGACCAGGGGATACTGGGATTTCTCCTCCAATTTCATTTTCTGTTAAATCAAGCCAATTTAGGTTTGCTAGATTCCCAATTGAAGACGGAATTGTTCCACTAAAATTGTTGGAGTTTAAGGACCTGCAATTACAAAGTGTGCCTCTAAACTTAGATTATCATGATCATTAGTATTTATTTGCAGTGAATTATACAGTAAAGATGGAAGTTTACCGATTTTTTTTTTTTATGAGATGAAAGAGAGAAGTGGATGTGAAAAAAAACTGACACTTATAGAATTAAAGCTGAGAGATCACATTTTATTCTCTTAAATGTTAACAAAAGTAGAGAGGATCTATTTCCATAAAAAAGAAATTAAAAAAGATAAAATCCACATTTTGAACAACAATAAAATAATAAAAAATAACTATAAAAAAAATTATATTTTTTCTATACAACTTTAATTTGTATAAAAAAGTGCCTCCTTTACTTACATGTAATTCTTAGTATTTAAACTTTATTCAATGAATATTATATTCATTAATTTTTTTTACTTACTTAATAGATCAATTATAGGTAACATTTTTATATAATTTCTCAACATATTCATCAATAAATGCAATAGAAAGAAAATATGTAAGAGGAATAAACTTTCAAGTTTTATTTACGAAATTTTAGAATATTAATAAATTTATAATAAATAAAATTATCTTTATACTCATAAAAAATAAAAAATATTATTTTTAAATATAAAAATTTAGAATATTATTAACAATCTATATATAAATAAAATTAACTTTTAATATTTTTGTCATATAAAAATTATTTTTAGTGAATATAAAATTAATTTATCAACATTTTAAAATTTTATAATTAAAAATGATAATTTACTCTATATCTATATAAAGATAAGAGAGTCTCATTATCAAAATAAAAATAACGACGTAATCTATTTTATCAATCGTGATTACATTGGCATCAAAATATGTCAATTTTAAATATTTTAAGAATATCAATATTTTGAAAAATATATTATATATTAAAAGTGTTAACTCAATTTTTAACTAGGTTTCTAGAATTTAAAAGTTTTTAATGAAACCCTTGTATTGAAAAAAAAAATATAAACAAATTCTTGTAACAACCTGTTTAATATTTTTAAGAAAAAAAAAACTTTCACATAATAATACGGCAGATTTTGTTTAATTTAGCAAGGTCAAATAGAATAATTTTTCAATTGAACCAAATTTTAACTTCAATAAATTGCTTAAAATGTTATTTAAAAATAAAATGAAACAGATATAAGAAATTTACATAATATATGTCTTCTCCTTAACAAAATCACAGATAAAAATTAAAATATAGATTAAAGTTGAAAAGTTCTTACAAGAAAACCAGCTGAGGAAGAGATCCGATTTGATCAGGAATTTGACCATTAAAACCACAACCCACAAGAATTCTGCAAAAGGATTCAAGAGAAATTAAAGTCACTTTTCTTTTTGTTAGGATAATTAATAAGAGCACAATTTAATTAACTTAATTATCAAGATTAACAACTAATTAATAAGAGCCTTACAATTTTGTTAGCTTCTTCAAGTTTCCAATTTCTGCTGGAAGTGGTCCTGTTAAGTCCTTATTGTAAGACAGATCCCTATCCCCAAAAAAAAAAGTTTCATTTTTTATTTTATATACATAAAAAACAACAAAATTTAAATAATTTTAATATGCAAAATAGAAAACTTACAGAGTATCTAATTCAGAGAATGATCCAATATTTTGAGAAAGTTGGCCTTTTAAGCCCGTGTTTGGTAATGATCTGAAATATTTACAAGCATGTTATAAATTAAAAAAAATTATTAATAATAATAATGAATAACTTAATGAAAAAAAAATACACTATTTAAATGAAAATTTAGACCTTAATATATAAAATTAAGTGAAAACTCAGGTGCAGCTAACTTCATATGAATATGATAGTTGATAATCGTTAAATAATTTAACAAATTTGATTAAATTATCATCTAACGACTTTTAATTATCAACTTCACATTCACATGAATTTAACTGCATATAAATTTCTACCGTATAATTAAGCATACTCAGCAGAGAACTTACATGGAAACAACACGTGAGTTCTTGCATGTGATTCCTTCCCAAGCACCACTACAAGGATCTGAACCAACAACCCAACTGGGAATATTGATTTGCAAAGAATCCCTTAGAGAATTTAAGGCCTCAACTGCAACATACAATAATATAATTTGCAATGAAAAGTTAAATTTGTTTCATTGATTCATTCATTGAAATAAATACCTTAAATCTTAATATATACAAAGATAATCAAACTTAAGAGTAGACTTGAATCATATATATATATATATATGGATCAAAAGAGCTTACCATCATCATTGGAAGCTGTTTGTGAAAGTGCCACAAACAAGAAACAATTGAGCAAAAGCACCAATAATGATAACTTCAATTTGTTATCCATCTTTCATTGCAATTTGCAATAATCCACTCACCACCTGAACCAGTTATATAGCAAAGTTGATGATAAATATCAAATAATAACTTGGACTAGTTTTTTTGTTCTTTTTTCAATTTTTTCTCTCTTCAAGTCTTCTCTATGAATTAGCCACTCTTTAGGTGTCTCTTTTAACTTCCCTTAACTGATAATGACTAGAGTGCTTGATGGGGACATGTATTAATTTTGGTAATACCGATTCAAAATGCATATATAGCCAAATTTCAAATACAAAGCTAGTTTTTATTTTTATTTTTATTTTTTTATAGAAGAAGCCTTTCACTCATAGAATATATAGTCATATAATACTTATTATAGATATTAAAAAAAAATTATATTTAAATCTTAAAAAAAATTACATATATATGTTCACTGTGTTGAACTAATTAAAACCTCTCCAAGTATGATAATATATTCAATTAAAAAAAATTAACAAATAAAAATGGAGATTAATCTAAATATTTTTAGGTTTTGAATCTATATATACAAAAAGTGATAAGTACAAAGCTAGTTAAAATTATAGCTTGTAGTATAGCTTATTTATCTATATATTTAGAAAATCAGAAACCAAAATCTTATATAAATTTTGTATGTTTTTGTTTACAAAATAAAAATAACGTGGAGTTAAAAAAGAAGAGAGAAAACAAAATCTTAATTTACTTTAATTAGTGTAAATCCAAATGTTTTATATAATATATTAATGCATGCTAATAAATTACATTTATGAATGAATATTTTTGTGAAGTCGTTCCTTTTTCAATTCAGAAAATATAAAAAACTAACTTTTATAGTTAATTAATATTAGTCAATTTTAATATTTAAATTTATAAATTTAAAAATTAAAATTTAAAATTTATAATTTAAAATTTAAAATTTTAAATAAATAAAATATAAAAAATTAACTATTATTAGTTGAAAAGATTAGTTACCTAACTAGGGCTGGCAATATATACCCTACTCAAGGATATCTAACTCGGACCAACCCGTTCAGGTAGGGTTGTCTACTCTACCTGCTGCGGATAGGATAGGGTAGGGTGTAAATTTGCCTGCGGGTAGGGTAGGGTACGGGTTTAGGGTATACTCTATCCTACCCTACCCGCATCCTTAATATATTATATAATATATATGTAAAAGTTATGTATGTAGTGAAAAAAGTAAGTCTTGTACTCACAATCTTTTTCTTATAAAAATTTAAAATAATCATTAAACTAGTTGATGATCATATTATTTGTAATTTTATGTTGGATTTTTTTAAAATTTTATTATTTTTAATTTTAATTTGAACTTAATTTTTTATTTTCTATTTTATTAATATGTATGAAATTTGGAATTGTTGAATTTTATATTTATTTAATTTTTTTTTGTTTCTGCGGGTAGGATCGAGTAGGGTAGGGTTTAGAACTTTAGGGTGCAGGTAGGGTTAGAGTTCAGAGATTCTCAACTCGCGAGTAGAGTAGGATAGAATTTTAAGAAAGTTTTTAACCCGCGAATAGGGTTAAAATAGAGTCTAAACCCTACCCTATCCATTCTCAACCCTAAACCTAACTGATGGTTTCCAGTGGCTAAGAGAAGGGGGTTGAATCTTAGCCCCTTTTCGCTCAGTAACACTTGCTGGTCTTTGAAATAATTTCAGGAGACTTTTTAATTTTTGTCTCGTTCCTAGCCACGAGACTTTTATTTTTGTCTCGTCACTTGGCACGAGACTTTTATTTTTGTCTCGTCACTTGGCACAAGATATTTTTCAGTTTTAGCTCCTGTGTATTAGAAACAGAGATGGAGTAGAAAAGAGAGAAAATTACACCCAGATATATCCTGGTTCAGCTGCTAAGTGCAGTGCAGCCTACATCCAGTCTCCATCACAACCATGATGGAATTTCACTATAATCTTCTTGATTACAGACTGTAAAGTGCTAACCCAACTTACAAGGGGATTTCCACAGAATCATGAAACACAACATAGATGAACAAAGGAACTCTAAGGACATCTATGGCTTTTTCTTTTAATTTTGCACTCTCTGCCTTTTTCCGCTCTATGGCTTTTTCATACAAACCTCACTGTTTGCCTTTTTTCATGAGACTCAAGACATGACAAAATTAAACAGAAAAATACAAAACAGAATACATTGAAGGAGAAGAAAAATCTGTTAGCTCAGGTAGCTCTGAGAACTCTGTGCCTTGCACTCTCACACTTTCTCTTTGCTCCAAACCGTGGCTGTTCTCTCTTTTTATAGAAGAGGGAAGCCTCCACATTTGAAGCTAAAAACCAAGCTAACTTCTTCTTCTCCAAGAACAAAACCGGTTTGGCCAGAGAGAGAGAAGAGATAACCCATGTAAAACCCAACATGCAATTACCTCTAGTCCTTCCTTGGTCATCACTCTTCATCAATCCGAGCGCTCCATCCTTGGCTTGCTCTCCAAGATGGATTTCTGGCCCTTGATGCTTCATGATGATGATGGCTTCTTCTGCTCCACTTTTGCTTCCTCCCTCACCTAGCCACCCTAGCTACCTTCTGTGATGAGTGAACCCCAAAAGCAGTGACAAACCATCCCTCCAAGGATCTTCTCCTTGCTGGTCGAATCTCCTTCAACCATTTTTGGTATGGAGAGGCTGAGATCTCATCACCATATCTTTCCTTTCATGGTTGCAGATCTTAGCCACTACATTTTTTATTTTTTCTTGCCATCATTTCGATGGTCTTGATGCATGTAGTTTCTTCTTCCTTTTGGTAGCTCAACTTAGCTTCCATAGTTCCCTGTGACATGACCGAAGGGAAGAAAGAAGACATGAGAGAGAAGAAAGAAAAAATTTGAAACTAAAGGATTTTGATAAAGCAAGGTTAAATGTCCACTTCCTTTTCACTGAGTAACGTGTAGCTTAATGATATCCATCAAATCAATGACCAACTCTCTCTCATATTTTCAATGCATGTATTAATTCTTCTTAATAAAATTTTGAGTTCCATCACATGCTTAAAGAAGAGATCCGTTGAAAGCATAAAGCAATAACAACATTTACTTTCCTAGTTAATTATTTTCGGATCATGCATTGGGTATATAGCAAAAAATGATTAACTTGAGCTTGTAGCAATAATAGCTCAATTTTGGCCCAACAAAGCAAAACAATTCAACCACATTTCATTGATTATTTTTGAACCAATGCTAAACAAAAATTCACACTTGGGCTTGCAATAATAATTCAGACTAGTCCAATAGTAAACCTGCATTACAAAAATTATTAATTAACATATATTTTATGAAAATCAGAATTAATAATTTTGTAATTAATTATTTCAATAATGTTTGTTCATCATCAAATTTAAATTAGAGTTTTTCAAACTCATCAATATCCCCCTTGATGGCAAACATTATTAAAATTGAAATGAAAAGAAATTTAGAGATTAGAGTATAAGGTACTCCCTTTAAAAATTTGGATTTCTCCCCCTTTCAAATTGTCACAAGGCTCTCCCTTAATATATGCTATTTTACCAAGGGAAGCTCTAACCTGTAACAATTTTATCAAGCTTAAGGCAACAATGTTATTCAACACATTCAATGTAAAATGTTGAATGGCTTGATTTATGAGCAGATTTGAATGATATACAAAACTTATTTGTTATCAATAATTTGATTGTCTGCTCAATCATTACACACATCAATTGAGTACATAAAAATTTCTGTTAAAATAATTTTCAAATATTTTCCAGTCAAGATATTAGAGCAATATAATTATGGTAAGAAAAATACTTTGAATCACACATGATCATCTCAAAATATGGCAGCTGTTAGATTTTATTTACATATCACGGCTTAAAGAAACTGCCAAAAATAAAGTATCAAGCATGTTTACCAAGATGAATCAGAATATTCCTATTCCACTAGTAGCAAGCATATTCATCCAGATAAATCCATCACAAGAATACATGTTAACAACCAATTAACAACCAGACAGCCATATACTCAAAATAAATACCACACAATTATAATCTACCAAGCATTATTAAGCATCAGGTGTATCCTTTTAACAAAGGTGATCATGAACTTTCAAATAGAAAATTTCATCCCCTGTTTTTCTGATTCAATTTTTTAGCACTTTCTCCCCCTTTTGTCATCAAAGGGGCACCTGCAAAATAAATGAAAACATCATACCAAATAGCAGAATATTTATTTTCCACCAAAATACAATGGTCCAGAGTATCCAAGTACAATACCAAAACAAGACAGCAAAAACTGTGTACAAGCTCCAAAAGATTCCTAAAAGATGAAAATTTCAAGGATTTGGATCCTTGAAGACTGAATCATATTTTCACAAGAAAATGTTTTTCAAACACTTTAATAAAATTTCATATCACACGTGCATTTGAGAAAATAAATTTATCAATGACAATCAAAGCTCAAGTCAAAATTAATCCATAAAGTGCTCAAAACGAGCCAGATCAAGGAAAAACAAAACAGGACAACAATGAAACATAACAAAGCATCAAATATACAGAGAGCAAAATAACAGAGTATTCAGCAACAGTAGCAGCAACAGGGAGCATTAAATATTGATTGGAGGGAGAAGTGGGGTAGTTATTACCTATTAAGGAGCGCGGTTATTAACCAAGGAGGGATTTTAAAATTAAAACTGAAAAGTGGTTTCCTAGAATCAAGGAATTAGATGAAGAAAAAAATTTGATTTGACAACATCCTCTTCCAACAAGATTTGATGAGACAACAAAAGGAGATTGTGATTTACACAAAGAGAAACTAACAAAACGGTCAGAGTGGGGTCAAAGAAATTTAGTGGGGCCCATGAGAATTAATTTTGGCGCGGTCTCCCCCTTAAATACAGCCCTTCCAACACTCTCTGATTTTTATCTCGTCCTTTCCTACGAGACAAAACTGAGCAGAATCAAAATTTTCACAAGTTATCAATAGAACTTAAATCAATCATTCCCAAACTTTTTCTCAAAGTGCAGAATCTGTCTTCACAGAGGGGTTTTGTAAAAATGTCAGCAAGTTGGTCTTCAGATTTCACAAATTGAATATCAATAGTACCCTTTTGCACATGTTCTCTAATGAAATGATATTTTATCTCAATGTGCTTGGTTCTTGAGTGCAGAACATGATTTTTTGAAATGTTTATAGCACTCATATTATTACAAAATAAGGGTATACTATTGATCTTTAATTTGTAATCTTCCAACTGCGTTTTTAACCAAATTAATTGTGAACAACATGCAGATACGGAAATATATTCAGCTTCGGCTGTGGATAGAGCCACTGTGGCTTGCTTTTTGCTTGACCACATGTTGAGTGAGCTTCCAAAGAAGCAACACATGCCGGATGTACTCCGTCTATCCACCCTATCTCCCGCATAATCTGCATCACAAAACCTTACTGCACAAAAGTCATCAGATTTAGGATACCACAAGCCATAATCACTAGTCCCCTTAATGTATCTAATGATGCACTTAACGGCCGAAAGATGGGATTCTTTTGGGTGAGATTGAAACCTTGAGCATACACCCACACTTTGAACAATGTCCGGTCTAGAAGAAGTAAGGTACATGAGTGAACCTGTCATTCCTCTATACCTTGTTTCATCCACATCTTTGCCATCATCATCCTTTTCAAGTTTTGTGTTAGGATACATTGGTGTTCCCATTGGTTTGGAACTTTCTAGGCCAAATTTTTTTATAAGTTCTTTTGCATACTTTCCTTGGTGAATAAAGGTACCACTAGGAGTTTGTTTAATTTGGAGGCCAAGAAAGAAAGTAAGCTCTCCCATTAAACTCATCTCAAACTCACTAGTCATGAGTTTTCCAAACTCTTCACACAAGGTCTCAT
The DNA here is from genome assembly GCF_059453495.1 of Arachis ipaensis. NCBI lineage: Eukaryota > Viridiplantae > Streptophyta > Magnoliopsida > Fabales > Fabaceae > Arachis > Arachis ipaensis. The sequence goes on along the minus strand of NC_142439.1, from coordinate 9,163,685 downwards.
TGGCCGAACCAAACACAATGTCATCCACATAAACTTGAATTAGGAGAATATCATCATTAGATGCTTTAATAAATAAAGTAGTGTCGGTGGTACCCCTTTGAAATTGATTTTCCAACAAGAAGGCACTAAGCCTTTCATACCAAGCTCTTGGAGCTTGTCTAAGACCATAAAGAGCCTTAGATAGTTTGAAAACATGATTTGGAAATTCTTTATCTTCAAAATCGGGGGGTTGTGTTACATACACTTCTCTATCAATAAAGCCATTAAGGAAAGCACATTTAACATCCATTTGAAACATTTTGAAACCTTTATGGGCAGCATAGGCAAGAAGCAATCTAATTGCTTCCATTCTAGCTACCGGAGCAAAGGACTCATCAAAATCTATACCCTCTTCTTGATCGTAACCTTGGGCCACTAATCTAGCCTTGTTACAAACAACTTGTCCAGCCTCACCAAGTTTATTTTTAAATACCCACTTAGTACCCGTAACTTTCTTACCATCCGGATGGGGTACTAGTGTCCAAACCTCATTCTTGTCGAATTGAGCAAGCTCTTCTTGCATGGCTTTGACCCATGATGGATCTTCAAGAGCTTGTTTGACATTGTTGGACTCCATTTGTGACAAGAGGACAAAATTGCTTAGTTCAGATTGCCTTTTGGTGGAGGATCTTGTTGTTACTCCTTGAGAGGGATCACCAATTATAAAATCATGAGGATAACCCCTCATAGACTTCCATTCTCTAGGCTTCCGGAGTGGTGTTGAGCTTTGATAAGTTTCTGGTGGTCTCACTGTTTCAGTTTCTCGTGTCTGCTCAGGAGATAAAATGAAAATGTCTCCTCCAATCTGACGAGACAAAACTAGACTGGCAGATTCTTCATTTTGTGTAGATTTGGGATTTTCTTTATTTGTTCCAGCCTCTTCACCATCTGAATCATTATCTATCACAACACTGGAAATTAAATTAGAATCACAAAAAGTAACATGTATGGATTCCTCTACGGTCCTATGCTCTTTGAGATAAACTCTATAGGCCTTGCTTGTGGTGGAATATCCAACAAACATTCCTTCATAGGATTTTAGATCAAATTTTCTAAGGTTTTCTCTATTGTTAAGTACAAAGCATTTGCATCCAAAAACATGAAAGTACTTAAGATTTGGAGGGGTTCCTTTCCATAGCTCATAAGGGGTTTTCTTCAACCCTTTTCTAATGATTGTCCTATTCAAAATGTAACAAGCTGTATTCACAGCATCAGCCCATAAAAATTTAGGAATCTCATTCTCACAAAGCATGGCCCTAGTCATCTCTTGAAGGCTTATATTCCTTCTCTCAACTATCCCATTTTATTGAGGTGTTCTAGGGCATGAAAAGTTATGAGAAATTTCTAAGTTATCACAGAATTTTTCAAAATCTTGGTTTTTAAACTCTCTTCCGTGATCACTTCTCAAATGGGCAATTTTTAAATCCTTTTCATTTTGAATTTTCTTGCAAAGAGTGGAGAAGGCATGAAAAGCATCATTTTTATGAGCAAGGAAAAGTACCCAACCAAATCTAGAGTAATCATCTACCACCACAAGACCATAGTGTTTACCTCCTAAACTTTGAGTTCTTGTTGGACCAAAAAGATCAATGTGTAACATCTCCAATGGCCTTTTGGTTGAGATTCCATCTTTAAGTTTAAAAGAAGATTTCACTTGTTTGCCCAATTGGCAAGCATCACAAGTGAGATCCTTATCAAATTTGATATTTGGAATTCCTCTAACCAAATTTTTCTTGACTAGTTTAGAAATTTGGTACATGCTTGCATGACCCAACTTTCTATGCCATAGCCATTTTTCAGATTCAAGAGATGTAAAACATGTCACATTTTGTTCTTTCAAGTCCTCAAGAGTCAATCCATACACATTATTGCATCTTTTAGCTTCAAATAAAATATCCCTAGTTTTCTCACAAACAACCAAACATACAAACTTCTTAAAAATAACTTCAAAGCCTAAATCACACAATTGACTAACACTAAGTAAATTATGTTTTAAACCATGTACAAGAAGGATATCATTTATACAAGATGAAAAATTTTTATCAACTTTCCCAACAGCCACTATTTTTCCTTTTACATCATCACCAAAAGTGACAAGTCCTCCATCATATTCATCAAGCTTTATGAAGAAGGTTGTCTTTCCGGTCATATGCCTAGAGCATCCGCTATCCATATACCACATATTCTCCTTCTATTTGGATGCTAGGCACACCTACAAAACAAGCTCAAGTGACCTTAGGTATCTAAATTTTCTTGGATCCTTTCACGTTAAACCATTTCTTATGTCCTAAGCCATTATAATAAAAAAACAACCTTGTAAACTTTATCACCTATCATCCTTTCACCAAAAAAACATTGTATGGGAAAGTGTCCATTTCGGTTACATAGTCTACAAAATCTTGGAGTTGCTGTTTTGTTAAAGCTTCTTGGGTTTTGAAATCTTGTATCATTGGAAGATGAAGCAATATTTTTAAAATTATATTTTTCAATAGATTTATGAAACCCCAAGCCAGCTTTATCATAAAGAGGTTTTTGACTAGCCAAAATTTGATTCAGATTTTTAGAACTTTGTGTAAACTTGGCTAAGTCTTCTTTAAGCCTTTTGACCTCTTTAAGCAATTCTTCATTCCTTCTAAAACAATCAACATATGCAACAACCGAATGGTCACTTTCACAGCTCCTAAGTTGGGCTTTTAACTGCTTATTTTCTTCAACAAGATCACAAGCAGTTTCAGCCTCCCTTAGCTTTTCTTTTAAAAATTCGTTTTCTACTTTAAGGATGATAATTTGTTGTTCAAGTTCTTGATTATCCAGCAAAAAGCATCTTATTTTTTCAGAAAGATGATCTATCATAAGATGAATCAGTGTCAGGGTTGGGAACGATTACCTGCTCAACAAGGTCAGCCATAAGGCATGGTTGAGACTTTGTTTTAGATTCCTCATCATCATCATCTGAGACATTTTCCAAATCTTCCCATGAAGCCATCAGTCCCTTCTTCTTTCCTCTTTTTGGCTTCTCCTCCTTCTTTAACTTGGGACAATCAGATTTGAAATGCCCCATTTCCTTGCAGTTGTAACAAGTTACTTTGCTAAGGTCTTTCTTCATTTTCCTTGAGCTGCTGCCTTTGCCTTTGAGCTTTATCATTTTCCTGAATTTTTGGGCAAACAACACAAACTCATTTTCAGAAGAGTTATCACTGGATTCATCATCCAGAGGGTTAGTTACAGAAGAAAAAGCAATTCCTTTCTTTTTTGAATCTTTTTTCAAATAAGTATTTTCAAAAGCAAGAATGTTTCCTCTCAAATCATCACATGTCATGGAATCTAAGCTACTGCTCTCAGAAATAATTAAAGCTTTTGTTTTCCACTCTTTTGTGAGGCATCTTAACACTCTCCTCACAAGCACAGAATCAGGATATGTAATTCACAGAGCATCCAAGCCAACAATGATGATGTTGAATCGTTCAAACAGTTCATCAATGGACTCTCCTTCTTTCATTGCAAACATTTCATATTCTCTGTTCAACATATTTGTCCGAGTCTTCTTTACAATGGTGGTTCCTTCATGAGTGATTTACAGTTTGTCCCAGATTTTCTTTGCCGTTGTGCATCTTGATACCAGTTGGTATTCCTCGAAGCTGATAGCACAGTTGAGCAAGTTGACAGCCTTGGCATTTAGCTCCACCTTCTTTCTATCTTCTTCGGTCCAGCTTGCTTCTGGTTTAAGAGTGACTACTCCTTCAGCACTTGTGTTAGTTAGAAATTGAGGACCTTCCAGGATGATCTTCCAGAGTCTGTAGTTTACTTCTTGCACAAAGATCTCCATTCTTTCTTTCCAATAGGTATAGTTTTTTCCATTGAAAAGGGGCGGTCTGTTGCTTGACTGTTCTTCTGTAAGGTTGTAGGACACCAGATTAGAGCCACTGCTTTCTGCTATTTGGATCTTTTCTCCAAGCTACAAAGCTTGATCTCTTTGAGACCAAGCTCTGATACCAATTGATAGTTTCCAGTGGCTAAGAGAAGGGGGGTTGAATCTTAGCCCCCTTTTCGCTCAGTAACACTTGCTGGTCTTTGAAATAATTTCAGGAGACTTTTTAATTTTTGTCTCGTTCCTAGCCACGAGACTTTTATTTTTGTCTCGTCACTTGGCACGAGACTTTTATTTTTGTCTCGTCACTTGGCACGAGATATTTTTCAGTTTTAGCTCTTGTGCAGTAGAAACAGAGATGGAGTAGAGAAGAGAGAAAATTACACCCAGATATATCCTGGTTCAGCTGCTAAGTGTAGTGCAGCCTACATCCAGTCTCCATCACAACCATGATGGAATTTCACTATAATATTCTTGATTACAGACTGTAAAGTGCTAACCCAACTTACAAGGGGATTCTCACAGAATCATGAAACACAACATAGATGAACAAAGGAACTCTAAGGACATCTATGGCTTTTTCTTTTAATTTTGCATTCTCTGCCTTTTTTCGCTCTATGGCTTTTTCATACAAACTTCACTGTTTGCCTTTTTCCATGAGACTCAAGACATGCAAAATTAAACAGAAAAATACAAAATAGAATACATTGAAGGAGAAGAGAAATCTATTAGCTCAGGTAGCTCTGAGAACTCTGTGCCTTGCACTCTCACACTTTCTCCTTGCTCCAAACTGTGGCTGTTCTCTCTTTTTATAGAAGAGGGAAGCCTCCACATTTGAAGCTAAAAACCAAGCCAACTTCTTCTTCTCCAAGAACAAAACCGGTTCGGCCAGAGAGAGGGAAGAGATAACCCATGTAAAACCCAACATGCAATTACCTCTAGTCCTTCCTTGGTCATCACTCTTCATCAATCCGAGCGCTCCATCCTTGGCTTGCTCTCCAAGATGGATTTCTGGCCTTTGATGCTTCATGATGATAATGGCTTCTTTTGCTCCACTTTTGCTTTCTCCCTCACGTAGCCACCCTAGCTACCTTCTGTGATGAGTGAACCCAAAAGCAGTGACAAGCCATCCCTCCAAGGATCTTCTCCTTGTTGGCCGAATCTCCTTCAACCATTTTTGGTATGGAGATGCTGAGATCTCATCACCATATCTTTCCTTTCATGGTTGCAGATCTTAGCCACTACATTTTTTATGTTTTCTTGCCATCATTTCGATGGTCTTGATGCATATAGCTTCTTCTTCCTTTTGGTAGCTCAACTTAGCTTCCATAGTTCCCTGTGACATGACCGAAGGGAAGAAAGAAGACATGAGAGAGAAGAAAGAAAAAAATTTGAACATTAACTAAAGGATTTTGATAAAGCAAGGTTAAATGTCCACTTCCCTTTCACTGAGTAACATGTAGCTTAATGATATCCATCAAGAAAAAGTCTAGGGGGCCAGCAACTTTGTTAAATTCTGGCCAGCATGTAACCAGCAAAGAAAAGTGAGCCATTGGATGAAATCTCACATCCATCTCACACCATTAAAATTATCATTGATGGCTATTTGATGGCTATAAATCACAAAGTTGCTGGCCCCTAGCATTCCTCTATCCATCAAATCAATGACCAACTCTCTCTCATGTTTCCAATGCATGTATTAATTCTTCTTAATAAAATTTTGAGTTCCATCACATGCTTAAAGAAGAGATCCGTTGAAGGCATAAAGCAATAACAACATTTGCTTTCCTGGTTAATTATTTTCGAATCATGCATTGGGTATATAGCAAAAAAATGATTAACTTGGATTTGTAGTAATAATAGCTCAATTTTGGCCCAACAAAGCAAAACAATTCAACCACATTTCATTGATTATTTTTGAATCAATGCTAAACAAAAAATCACACTTGGACTTGCAATAATAATTCAGACTGGTCCAATAATAAACCTGCATCACAAAAATTATTAATTAACATATATTTTATGAAAATCAGAATTAATAATTTTACAATTAATTATTTCAATAATGTTTGTTCATCATCAAATTTTAATTAGAGTTTTCAAACTCATCACTAACATTACTTTTTTTAATTTTCATAGATAAATAAAAAAAAAATTAACCTATCAAAGTTTCAAGTATACTGATCTATAAGAAATGGTGGGAAAGGAGTGAATGACATTGTTATAAACTTATATTAAACTATACATATATAATGCATTTATTGACTTTGTGCTTATAGCCCATTATTAAAGAAACACTTGAGTATATATAGTTAATAACACTATCCAACAGCGATGTATTCCTAAGTCATTAAATAAAATGTCATAAAGAATGATCAATATGATTTCATTTTCACATGCAAATATAGTGACTAGTGAGATACAGATAAACACATAATTAATGATAATAATAATAATAATAATAATAATAATAATAATAATAATAATAATAATAATAATAATAATAATAATATTAAAAGATATAGTGTGAAACAATTGATCATCATTTTTATGGTAGATAAGAATTTATTAGGTAACTCGTAATTAACTTATACACAAGAAAATTGAACTTATTATTTAGTACAAGGATTAAGACATAACTCTAATTCAATAATGAACATTTACTAAAAACCATACAAGTAGCTAGAACGCACGAGCAACCAAGAAAATTGAACCTTTCATAGCCAAGAAATTGATATTCTACATAGTTCTAGAAGTATTTTCTTTTTCTTTTTTTTTTCCCAAAAAATTAAATAAATAATTAAGAGAAAAAAATTATATAGTCAATAAGTCATTTATTTTATAGTAATAATGAATGATCGATTAGAAATGAACATATAAAAAAGATAAGTCTTCCTACAATAATACTACACCAATTCCGATAGATAGAGGTGGTTTATTGGCTACCATTTTTGATAGGGCGTCAAAATAGGCAAAATTCATCATGTCAGTTCGTTTACCCATTTAAATAGGCGAGTTTTGTCTCTAAAATTAAGTCTGTTTAAATGTCGGGCTAAACAAGCTGAGTCCAATTAACCCGCAAAAAATAGCAGGTTAAATGGGCTAGCCCGCGTGCTAAACAGGTGTCCCGTTTATTTTTTTTTTACATTTTTTTAAAGTAGCACTTTTAGTCGATATTTTCTTCGATCCGATCCGAAAATCCGACCCATCAACTAAAAAAATATTATTTTTTAAAGATTTTTGACCTAAAAGTAATATTTTTT